>NC_051178.1:228968801-229067380 GCF_013339695.2 Rhipicephalus sanguineus
GGCTTTCACTGCAGGAAGTGTGGGTGCGATCCCATGTATTCGCAGTGCACTGCGACAGGAAGGAGCCAGGCACAAACAACACGTGAGATAATTGAAGCCGGCGAAGATTGCAAGGGGAGACATGTCATTAGTGCACCTTCAATTGACCTATCCAAAAAGAACTAGACTTTCTAAGCAAGGCCCACAGGGTGACTAGACGATAGTGGTATGTCAGGAATGACCGCTTTATCTCTTAAAGAAGAAAAATCCGGTATCAGGTTGTTTGATTGTTTATCATGCATACTTATTTCGTGGTTTTACATGAAGCTTCCTGTACAATGCACCTGCGTGCGTTGCTTTTTTGTTGTCTATATATATATGTACCACTGTAGAAAATAAAGCATATGTTGGAAGTCAGCGCTGTGTCGCGTCGTTTTTTTTCGTCCCTTTTCTTTTGCGCGCCAAAAAGTCAAACATAATTACCAATTTGCCCATGCCTACGCTCTCTCAATATATATATATATATATATGTGTGTGTGTGTGTGTCATTCCATGCCAAGTGTCCCAGACGTGGCGCTCGCACATCACAGATTTTGCTGATAAATTTGTGCCTTTTTCCTGTGCCACATGGAGTATTGTGGCAAAAACACTTTTGCTCGAACAAATTTTGACAACATGGCACCCCCTCGAAATTCGCTTCTATTTATTAAACTGTACCTAATTGAAAAATGTGTAAAAATCTATTTTTTGTGTGTTTAGCTACGAAACCACGCTTGCGCTATCACAGAGATTCTGTTTTAGTTGTCCCATTCATTATTTTCGATTTTTTTTTTGTGTTTCACTACCAGCTACGTAGCTTCAAAAACTACAAAAATCTTCAATGTTCGTGAATTTTTTCTTGAGCTATTTGCAACTCACCCTAACCAATATTAATCATAGCCTGATTTCCAGGAAAGTGTATTTTAGTACAGAAATGTTTAGGGGTAAAATAGACTTCAAATCTTTCCGAAAAAAATTGTGATATTTGAGAAAATGTACGATTTGTCACATGTTGACCGTATTTTTCATACTGATGCGGTCAAAGTAAAATCCTCGTCATGTGGCGTTTGATAGAAGACTTCATCGTTAAGTAAAGAAGAAAGTCTAATCAAATCATTTTTTTTTGTTTTAAGGAAGAAAATATTTTGAATTGGCCCTTCGATCGCGCAGTGCATTTCATTTTGCTGCCACTTCGCCGCAAAGCACGTGGTCGCCCTTACAGCTGACACTCGTCACAGGCAGCGGCCAGATGCTGTCAGCGGCTCGTGAGTGGTCGAAAGTCTTGTCGCGCTGTCAGGGCGACGAGTAATGAATTGCGTTACAATGAGCATTTGCTAGGCGGGCCCAATGGGAAGTATGGACGCCCGAGAGCAGCATGTGGAGTCGTTGGCACAATGTCCTAGAGGGACGTCGCTGCACACTAGCATACACATACTGAAAGAAATAATGCACACTGTACACACCTTCTTCTCAGGGTATACATGTTGTACAGACGGCCTCTAGCACATTGTGCCAAACGACGCCATAGGCTGCTCTCGGGCGTCCATACTTCCCATTGGGCCCGCCAAGCAAGCTCACATTGTAACGCGAATTCATTACTCGTCGCCCTGACATCAACGTGACAAGACTTTCGACCACTCACGAGCCACTGACATACATCTCGCATCTGCCGTTGCCTGTGACGAGTGTCAGCTGCAAGCTACCACGTGCTTTGCGGCGAAGTGGCAACAAATGAAATGCACTGCGCGTTCGGAGGGCCAAATTCAAAAATATTTTCTTCCTTAAAACAAAAAAATGATTTGATAAGACTTTTTTCATTACTTAACGATGAAGTCTTTATCAAACGCCACGCACGACGAGGATTTTTACTTTGACCGCATCAGTATGAAAAATATGGTCAAACATGCAACAAATCGTACATTTTCTCTAATTTCACAATTTTTTTTCGGAAAGATCTTGAAGTCTATTTTACCCCTAAACATTTCTGTACTAAAATACCTTTCCTGGAATCAGGCTATTATTAATATTGGTTAGGGTGAGTTCCAGATAGCTCAAGAAAAATTCACGAACTTTGAAGATTTTTGTAGTTGTTTGAAGCTACGTAGCTGGTAGTGAAACACAAAAAATTCGGAATAATGAATGGGACAACTAAACAGAACCTCTGCGATAGTGCAAGCACAGTTTAGAAGCTCAACACACAAAAGTAGATTTTATACACATTTTTCTATTAGGTACAGTTTAATAAATAGAAGCGAAATTCGAGGGGGTGCGAGGACCGTCAAAAATTTTTTCGAGCAAGAATGTTTTGCCACAATACTCCATGTGGCACAGGAAAAAGGCACAAATTTTATCAGCAAAATCTGCGATGTGCGAGCGCCACGTCTGGGACACTTGGCATGGAATGACCCTTAAATATAAGAGCTATAGTATACAGAAAGATCACGGAGGTCCTGATACTGTAGGAAGGCATTTGACACACGACCGTACGTTTTAGCACTATGCTAATGCTAAAACGTACGTCGTGTGTCAAGTACCTTATATATATAAGGTATGATATATATAAATATATATATTTAGCGGTGGTATGGAGAGTTCTGTACAGAACTGAAATACAGAAACACCGTCCAGAAATACAGCGAGACACATTACTGTCAGGATGAGTGAGATATGAAAAGCAATAGTTTCGCTAACATCGTTCATTACTGTCAAATGCGGCAATATACTAGACCTGGCATAAACATTAGCATAGCCAGCAGTCAGTTTTTATGAATAGGAATCAATGGCCAGCCATCAAGCACTTCTTTGCGACATCCATTACATATTTTATGTGGCATACAGCGCAAAACATGCAACATGTGTAGTTCTCATGTAGTACAGGATTCTCATGTAGTAATCTGAGATACAGGACCCCAATAGGTGACCACAGCTTGCGTGCATGAGCTTGGCAGTGTCGTGTTCCCCAGACCATGTCAGGGTCAGGTGGCATTCTGGCGAAAAGGACAGCAGGTTGCACTGATTCGAGACCACTCACGGCCAGACCTTAAGCGTGGCTATTCCGAATTCTTGGACACGTCTTGACTACCTCGAGACACGAAGTTTCCAAGGAGGCTTCCTGGTCAAATGCAGCTGTAGAGCTTCAATGTGCAGTCTTGAAGCAACCTGAAATAGTCAAGTGCACAAAAATAAACACATGATGACAGACAGATCGATCACCTTTTAATCTGACAAGGGCAGCGCTCACACACCAGATTCCATAAAGTGTCATGGCAATGAACAAAACCAGGGATACTCATTAACTTTGCTGTACTTTGAGGGTCTGTTACTCCCGTAGCCAGCTGCAACTGTTTCCGCTGCATGACCTCCGTACAATTAGAAGGATGTTTTTTTAGAGAACGCATATTCTTATCAAAATTGTATAATAGTCACGCTCAAGATGTTTTCGCGCACACACTCTATGTCAAAAGGAAATAGTTTGCTGCAACTAAAATGGCAATGAAGAGATTAATTAACAAAAACTCATTAATTAACTTTTAATTCCTGACCTGGAGGTAGTTGTTTATATTAGAAAGTTGTATCGCGTGCCAATTTATGGCATACACATTTTTTTTTAATCGCGAAAGTTACACGTAATTCGTGATATTCATCCTTGAATTTCAAGGACGAAATCGAAACTGATACCGCCTGACGTGCAGGAAACGTCGCTTCTCTGTTACGTAAGCTCGGAGCTACACGTGAAAAGAAGGTGATGATAGTTTAATGAAGGTGGGCCGAAGCAGAATGTGATCAGGAAATCTGCAAGCATTCAGAAATACAGAAGTAAACAGCTTATTATTTGGGTGCGATGTGTGGTACTTATCTGTAAACATAGAAAGAAAAGGTTGATATTACTGCCGTTTCGGATGCCCGCATCTCGAAAGAAACAAATGAGCACCAAACGCCACATGCAAAGGTAAGGCGATCCGCTGACGCAAGTTAGATGACTTGCCAGTTTCACGAAAAGGTACGACCACGACGCGCCTTCATGCAAATTTCGTCACTCCCTTGTCGCGGGCAGCTCCAGTCTGACGTAACAGAAAAACAGCGTTTTCTGTGTGCCGGACACGATCGGTTTTGATCTAGCCCTTAAAATTTCACAATAAATATCTTGAGTTACGTAAAACTTTCATGATTTCTGAAAAACGGGTATACCGTAAAGTGGCACGCACTACAAATTTCTAATATAAACAACTGCCCTCAAGTCAATAAATAAAATTAGTTAACGGGTTTTTGTTAATTAGTCCCGTCAACGCATTTTTTGTTGCGGCAGAATATTTCCGCCTCGAACTAGAGTACTACTGGAGCGTGACTGTCATAGAATTTTTTTATAAAAGATATGTACTGTCTGAAAAAAAATCACCCTGTATAGCATGGCAGCAGTATTTTAATAATAATAATAATTGTTGGGGTTTGACGTCCCAAAACCGCGATAAGATTATGAGAGACGCCGTAGTGGAGGGCTTCGGAAGTTTCGACCACCTGGAGTTCTTTAACGTGCACCTAAATCTAAGCACACGGGTCTAAACCATTTCCGCCTCCATCGAAAATGCGGCCGCGGCGGCCAGGATTCGATCCCGCAACCTGCGGGTCAGCAGTAGAGCACCATAACCACTAGACTAGCAGTATTTTAACGAAGACCTGTAGGTCACGGGATCGAGTCCCGGCCTCGGCGGCTGCATTTTCGTTGGAGGCGAAAATGTTTGAGGCCCGTGTACTTAGATTTAGCTGCACGTTAAAGAACCCCAGGTAGTCGAAATTTCCAGAGCCCTCTACTACGGCGTCTCTCAATCATATCATGGTTTTGGGATGTTAAACGCCAAATGTTATTATTAGTTTAACGAAGAAAACGGCAAAATGTGTATACAGCTACACGAAATATGGCGAATGTACGACAAGACTACGCTTGCCTTCACTGCGTTCTTTCTGTCGCATCATTGTGAGCGTGCCCTTCTAGTGCCTGGCTTCAGAACAGCTGCACGAAGGTGCAGCTATTCTAAAGGCCTAATGTGCCATTTTTTCAAACAGATCTATATCAACAGGCAAAGGTCTCGTTTTTCCGTTTGTCTGGAAGGACAACCCACCAGCCAGCGTTGACCAGTATAGAGGGTTGGGAGCAAACTCGGGCAAACTGTGCAGCACAAACATCACCACAAACCTCAAACAATTGAGGTGATGAGAAGCGGTCAAACAAAAAGGAACAGTGCTGAAGTGACTTATATACATATTAAAAACAACAGCTGATTATGGCACGAAATTGGGACAATTAAGGTGCATTGTAAAGAATGTCAAATGAGGTACCCTGCTGTAAAAAAGTGCTAAATATTCATTGCAGACTATGGCGAATAGAATTCAAATAGGATACAGCGAGTGTTTCGAGGTATAATGACGAAGTAATAATTGCTAGAGATTTATGAGCGAAAAGCACAATGCGATTAAGCGGTGCTACATAGTGGAGATCACGGATTAATTTCAACTACCTGGAGTTCTTCAACGTGCACAAATCCGAGGGCATGGGAGTTTCTGTATCTCGCCCCCTTCTAAATGCAGCTGCCGGGGTCAGGAATAGAACCCGCGTCCTTGGGCTTCACAGCGTAACGCTTCCAAGTCCATTTTAAAGGATTTTTGTCCACTGCCCACAACATCACTGTAGACTGTATCTTTGTGTTGAAAATAATAACGAACTGAACCACGGCTGGTATAACAAAGGCATCCAATATCCACGCAACACAGCGTTTGAGCAGTATGTTTACTGCCATTATTACTAGCCGGTGTTGTGTTTACTATTAGGTACTAGCACCACACCACATTAGACAAAGCAAGTATCACAGGAGGATGAGGTTATGCTCGTATGCAGTTTGTGGACAAAAAAAAAAAACTACAACTTTGAAGTGAACTCACATTTACCTTTGTTGCATGATAATTTTTATCATCATAAGATCAAGTCACCACTGTTTCAATTAAATGAAACCGTGCTACGAAAGCTATTGCATCAAAGTTTTATAGCAGTTACGCACGCACGCACGGACGCGCGCGCGCACGCACGCACGCACGCACGCACGCACACACACACCACACACACACACACACACACACACACACACACACACACACACAAACAAACAAGCAAGCACGGCGAGAAGTTCGAATATGCAGCGAATAAATACGTATTAAACGTGTTTCAACGTCTGGGTAGCAAAGGAAAGAAACACTAAATTCTAGAGTTTCACGAGCCAAAATCATGATCTGGATATCAGGCATGTTCGGGCCGGGTGCATTAGATTGATTTTGATCAGCTGATCTTACTTACCCTTCAAATATATATCGGTGCAACGTTGCTCTACGTGTCACCACACTCGACTTGCAACCGAGATTTCAAGTCGCAATTTCATGTTTTCAGGCATGTATGGAATAAGGAAACACGATATTGGCGCGCACCACTCCGTTTTACCCGCTACTGGATAGTCCAGTGCGGTTTTCGTCGTTGCCAAGCCATTGAAACACGATAGCAAAATCCGTGCAACTGGAACATCAGAAAGACAAGTGGCAAAGCTACGTGTGAAGCGAATAAAAGAGTTGTAGGCAGAAGCCGGCAGAACTCACCTGAAATCTATAACGACCGTAGGAGCGTCGTCCACAGGCTTCGTCTGTCGGTGCCACTGGGATCCGTCATGCGCTGCCATCTTGCTCAGGCAAGTTCACGACGAAACGAAGCTTACTGCAGGGACTTCTCCGTCCGGAGGCTGCTTTTCGCAAACACTGAGTGACACTGCTTCAGCCGGTCACGGCAAGCGTGAGCCGACGACAGGATACTACGCCACGAATGCATAGCACGGAAGGAAAGTTACGCAAAACGATCAGCCAGACACGGCAAGAGCGAGCCGACGATACGATACTACGCCACGAATGCATAGCACGAAGAAAGTCGCGCAAAACAATCGCTTGCAATCACGCCTGACGACACAGATTATTCTGGCGGACTAAAGAACGACCACAACGAGACGGATCACGAACAACGCCGTCTAAACGACGCCAGGCCAAAATGGCTGTCTCGTATTGATGGCTTCGGCTTTGGATTAAAGTAGCCTCCACGAACGAACGCTCATGGTTTCGGTTTTGTTTTTGTGATGCATAGTTAAAGCTCTATTGAATAAGCGTGCCCTGTGTGTGTCCGTAAGGGCTGTACGGTGGGAGGGGGCGCAGGTGAACGTGCATCCCCTGCTCTAGGGGCTAGGGAGATTGCGGTGAGGCCGTGTGTGCGTGCCTAGCTGTGCTCAACGTTTGCTGAGCGATTTGGTGGCCCGCGCGGATTATCGTGAAGATATAGTTTAGCTGTGGCGGGCAGAAATGATGACCACGCGCGCTATAATTCTGGTAGTATTGTCGCTCTTTAGGAGACGCGGTAAAGCGTCGCCTTGATAACCGGTCTGCGCGGTTATCATGCCAGCTTTGCGGCACATGTTTTTACGGCCGTCGAGTTAGATGTGTTCCCGATCGCCAGTGCGTTCAACACCATGCACGTCCATTTCACTAATAAATGTATGTTTTCTGCCATACATGCTGTCGTAGGAATCTACAAACCTCGCTTGCAAACGTGCGAAGATTCGCAAATTTGTCAGCGCTGCCATTGTTAAACGTTGTCATAACTCTCAATGTTTCGCTTGGGGGCAAGATTTTTTAAGAACCCTGTTTACTTGTAGACGTTTTCGAATCGCCGTTTCAGCAATATCGTAACTGAAGCCATAACACAATACGTGGCGTAATTCCACATTTTACGATCCCATGTTATATATTCTCAACCAAAATTTTTCGGTATACCACAAGCCAAAGCAGCGAACTGTATCTTGGTCGCAGCCAGTGAAGCTTTCTTTTTAAAAAAAAAACCACCCTGTATATGCAGAACCATCACTGACTCCCTTGGAGCAAGGGAGTCATCTATTTCATTCAGGAGCGTCGACCAGAGCATTGTGACTCCCCTTAGAAAAAAAGGTGGTCATCGGCTGCCACAAAGAGAGTCAAGCAGACGTGACTCCCTTTTGACTCTCTTTTTTTTAAGAGTGTAGGTTCGCTAAGAAATGTTTCGCATTTAAAAGAATTGGGTATACGGATATAACAAAACACCATCAAAAGAGGCGAAGAACGAAGAAGAGACTATTAAAAGTGAGCACAAGATTAGTACGGAAGAAACTATAACGTGCATAGGCATACACGTGTACTCGAGCTTCATATGGAAATCTAGAAGCTTTTGTGCACTTGGGTGCGAAGGAATCTGCGGCATGCGCTAGTTCCTCTGGAGGGGAGATGCGACACACGCTAATTTGCACTCGCATAGCGTCTCCCGTCTAGTCCGGCCATGAGCATGCATAGACATGCATGCAAACGACTCGCGCTTAATATGCAAATCACAAAACTTTTGTGCGTTCACCTTTGATATGTTAAAGGGCACCAATACCTATATGAACGAATTAGAAGGGCAAAGAAAGAAAGAAAGAAAGAAAGAAAGAAAGAAAGAAAGAAAGAAAGAAAGAACTCGCCCTCAAATGTTGGAAGGTGCGGTAGACAAGCAGCGACGTTGAGACTGCTTCAAACGGTAGCAAAAAAAGTGGCGGTTAATCTTTAGTCGGTATTTTGTGAATACATCGACACCTTTTGTGTTTTGTACCCAAAATAAGCCTCTATTATCTAAGGTGACATGTGTATGAACGTATTGACGTTAGCACTAGCATGAGTTGAAACCGCCTAATTAGAAATACACCTCCGCACTTAAACCAAGTAATTTGCTTCGCGATGGGTCTGTTGCTTTTAAAGCCAACGTGATTTCGCATCGCCGGGCACAGATCCGCGTGAATCCCCAAATCTGCGCGGTTTCAGTAAGAAGCCTTTCCAAACAAACAGCCAGAGCACCGGTTGGGGTTTTTAAACCTTTTAGCCACCCATATGAGCGCTCGCGTCCAACCTAAGCATTTATTTTGAAACCTTAAGCCCTTGTCGAAATAAAGAATCGGAAAACGTAAACGAGTTTTCGATTCGTTCAATAACTAATTAGTCGTTCCATTTAGTCAGTGCATCTTTAGAGGTTTCCCTGTCGTCTTTAATGTTCCTGGTACTTTTTTCGGCTATTACATATTCGAGTGTGTTAAATATTTGTCATTACAAGTAGAAGTAATGAATTCATTTTTAATTAAACGTACTCTTTTTCTTCGTTCTTTGGACCTGTGCCGGAATTTGCAAAAAACGTCTTACGCTAAAAATTTTCGTAAGAGAAATTTCAGCCAATCACGATGCGTGATATAGAATTAGGCAAGCCGGCTGACCAATGGGAAAACGCACTTACGAAAGAGAAGTTTCGTGAATGTTGGCACCAGATATTTCGTCAACAAACCTGGAAAATCAGTGAGGCTTTTTTTTTCTATTCCTTGTGTTCTCAACACAGGTAGCATTACTGTCGTCCACATTTTAGAATCTTGTTTATGATTTCGAATGGGAACGCATAACAATAAGGTCGAGATTCCGACACGCTCACATTTATACATCCATTACCGACTCGAAGTGATCCGCGCATGACGCTGTAGTAAGTGACAACATGTACAACAAACGCTCCAGTGTTTGTGGACGCCCTCAAACAAAGAGAGCCTAAACACCAAAAAAAAAAAAAAAAGATAGTTGATCCCTCTGTCATAGGAATCGGTATAACACGAAAGGGAAACGTGTCGTCACAGAAGTAGTTGATTGCTTTAGTGCATTGGTATATCAGAGCTTGTATAATGTCTACTGTTGTTTGGCAGATGTAGCACCGCCTGTGGTGAACGCACTCACGTTGACGCCTAGTGGCACATCTTCGTACCGACGACTAACGCCCATGGTCATAATTTAACCCTAGCGGTAGCTAAGTTCTTAACATATGTGGACACCGCATAAGGTGAATCCCGCGCAAATATGGCATCAACAAGCACATAATAAACACTGACACTCGGTATGCGCTCCTCCAAAGCGTAGTCAAACGCGAAGAGAAACGCTACGCGCGCTGTGTCTTTCATCTAGCCTGGCAGTGAATTCTCACAGGGCGAGCGGGGAACGCAGTGCGACAGCCAGGCGAGCGTCGGAGAGCTATTTTTCGATATGGATGGACGATATGAGCGAGCCTTTGGATGAAGCCACCACCTCGCGGAATGTTAAACGAATTTAGACTTCTATTGGAAACGCGCCGAATGGGACGGTCGCAGCAACGGTGCGGTTTCTTGTTTCGTTTTTCGAGCCTGGTGGCACACATGTCACCACCCCATTATAAAGGGGACACTCATAGCATCCATCCATCCATGCAAGAGCGCTGTGAGAGGAAAGTGTGAAAGATAAAAGGCGCGTTCATGTAGCATCCGTCATGTTTGGCGGTAGTTCAGTGGGCTAAACGCCCGCAAGCCATCGTCGCGGACCGAGAGGTCATGGGTTCGACTCCTCTCAACGGAACTTTTTTCTTATAGTTTTTTTTTCTTTGCCATTTGATGGTGTTCATTTTGCTGACGTGTATCCTTGACGGAAAAACGTCATGAAAATCTTGGTGGACCCCGGCATAAAACACTTTCGTGTTAAAAAAAAACAAAGCCTCGCATTTCAGGTACAGCGCAAAAGATATGTGCAGTCGTGACCGATTGGAAGGGAACACTGAAATTACAGTTTAAAGGTCATAACGGCTAAACGCAGTAGGCAAGCGCAAAAGTTTTCGTAGCACTAAATACTCAATCGGAGAAGTATCCCTTGCAGCTCAATGCGTCACATTTATATCGGTACGTTACAAGAAGTCGTTCATTAAACATGAATTCGGTGTGCCCTCTCATATTGCTCACGACTGTACACATAGCGTGCTTCACATATTTCACGCCGCAGCAGCATGAAACGAAGCGGCGCTAAGTTTAGGTTATCAGAAGGAAAAAAAGGGGTACACGTCAACTATAGGAAAAATATGGCCCTACCCGAAGACGTGTGTCCAATGTTTGATGTATCCCACTGTTACGGGAAAACAAAGAGCTGGGAAAAGTGCGCATCTCACAACGCGTAAGCAGCGGTGAAAAAGAAAAAAAAAAAGAAAGCCTGCGCAAGAAAGACAAACAAAGCAAAAAGAAATATGAGCGACGCAGCATTTCTGACGCAAACTGAGGGAGATGAAAAATTGCGCGGCCAGCCACTTTCCTGGAGTCGTGCTCGCGGCTTCCTCCTTTCTTTCCCTGTGCCAGGGGCGGCGGTCATTTGACGCGCTTCCTTTCTCGAGGCCCATCATCCGGGTGTGCAAACGTCTCGGCATCTTCATAAGCGTTTTTTAAACCACCCAACAGCCAGCGCCCAACCGCGAAGCGATTATGGCGTCACGTGGCCAGCCCACGTGGCACGGCTGCCGACCACGAAGAGCAAGGAGAGAAAGAGAGAACAACGAGAAAGATGAGGCGAAAGTGGCGACATCGTATAGTAAGCAGCCGACGAGCTCGAGCCCGGGGCGCGCGCTCCTCGGAGTTATACAACAAGCGCTTCGAGCGCGCGCTACGAGTCTCTTTGCGCGTCGGTCGGCGTCGCTCTCGTCGAATCGGCTGGCGCGCCGACAGCGCGATTTGAGCCAGCATCACTTCACGGTGCGGAGCGCCGGAGCAACGGAAGCAGAACTGCGCGAACCACCGCTGGTCACAGTGAAGTTCCGGTGACCAGTTTCGCAGCGCTCATTGTCGCTTCGTCACTGTTCTGGTGTTCCTGTGCGTTGCGTCTGGCAGCGGCGTGTACCGGATCATTAATTGTGCGGGGATTTCTATACAGTCATCCACTGAGGAACTAACCGACCGGTTAACTCGTAAGTACGTCGGGATTTTTTTATGTTCATGGTGAGTAACGTTTTAATGAAGTGTACCATTCCTGGTGTGTTTTTTTTTTTTCAATTCCTCTTTGTTCTAATATCAGGCCTTGTATTTATTCTAGCTTTCTTGTTGGGATTTTTGTGGTACCGTGTCACGTCTTCACTTATGTCTTGCCCTCTATTTTCACTGCATTCTTTCTGCCCACCATTTTTCGACGCTCATGCAGGCTGGCCTTCCATTGTTTCCTTCGCGCCAGATTTTATGTCTACATTAATAAAATTAAAAATGAAGTTGAAATTACAGAGGTATATTAACTGTGATTTATTAACATAGAAATTAACCGAGGAGTTATTCTTAACACGGGCGGACTAACGATGTATTTAATTGCAATTTAGTGATATTTGTATGTTGAAGTGAATAGTCGATTTAGGTAAACTGACTTTTTGACAACTTAAGAACAAACGGGATTTATACTACGCACTTTCCCCCAAATTTCCTTTGTAAAGACGATACCTAAGTGTGCAATTTCAATCACCCTTATTATCGAAAGTTCTCTACAGGAATGAACAAAATAGAATGACTTAGTTTTGTGGTGAGCTCGTTTTGCTTACTCATTATTTGTCTACCATGTGTCACACCACGTACATAACTGCGCGAAAACGTAATTGAGGCGGTGATGACCTTTTGTACAAGTATAATTAGGACATGAAGAACGCGACCGTCAGCATAATGTGGGACGTTAAGACCGACATTCTTTGGGACACCATTAACATGAATTTAAAAAATAAAGTAGCGTCGTAATCTTTTTTGTTCTCTTCTTGAAAACTTTCCCTAGGTGCCTACGCTCTTGCACGTTGTCATAGCAACACTCTCTCAGCGGTATAATACATTTTATTTGCTTCATAGCGACTTTCGTATTAGGCATTCAGCGGATCAATTTTCGTTCGTTTCTTGCCAAAAAAACGCCAGGCCTGCGCTGAAACCGCAGCACAGTCACAGCGAAAGCTGGAAGAGCGGCGTTTCTAGAGCCCGTTTTAAGCTCTCTTGGGGCTACAATACAAGTACACTAGAAAGGTACCCACTACGCCATAAATCACAATTTTGTGAAATTGGGAAGCACCTAATAAGCCATTATTCGTCATTCTGCGGAGAAGCGAGGCACCAACTACACGTCTGTAAGGCATTATGTGCACTTTGTTGACGCGACGACTGATGACGATGAAGAATTATGCCTCAGCCCTGGGTTGGAATCTCTAAACGGCCAACCAGTTATATAATTTGCATTGGGTGACGCCCGGTTGCTATTTCCCTCTCCCGTCATGCTGTATAACATACGTTGACGTGGGAGAGAGACGGGGGGGGGCGAAGAACTTTACTGAGACCTCGAGGAAATGAATCATGCGCTTATGGGCTTCCTTGGCAACCAATACAAGTGCACTTGCGAGGAACCCACAACGCTATAAATCATTGTAATTTTACTGAGACCCCGAGGAAGTGGATCATGCGCTTATGTGCTTCCTTGGCAAACAATACAAGTGCGCTTGCGAGGAACCCACTACGCTATAAATCATTGTAATTTTTGAGAAGTAGGGCAGCAGGCACTGTGCCATTTTTCGCCATTCTACGGAGAGCGTTGGTACCTGCTAAACGCATGTAAGACATTATGCGCACTTTGTTGATGTTGTGCCTGATGACGATGAAGAAATATTGCAGAGCCCTTTGTAATGGGCTGGAAGCATTCAACAACCTACTCGTTGCGCAATTCGCATTGTGTGACGCCTGGTTACAGAATTCGCGTTGTGCTACGCTTGGTGCTTATTTTACTCATCTACCACGCTATATTGCATACGCTAATGTGGTTCCTTCCCGACATGAAGCCTGTATAGGACCTTTTAGCAAAGCAGTTTCAAGCACCGGCATGGCTCAGAGGTTGAATACTGGGCTCCCACGCAGAGGACCCAGGCTCGAACCTCGTTCCATCCTGGAATTTTTTTTCTTATTTAGTTTTTTTTCTTATTTCGAGCGATACTGGTTACGGACACCGGCGGCGGCGGCGGCGGCGGCGGCGGCGGCGGCGGCGGCAGCGGCGGCGGCGGCGGCGGCGGCGGCGGACAACTACGGCGCCAAAAACGGCCGGTGAAATGATCTCATAACAGCTTTCGCTGTAAAACCTCAGCAGCGCTGTAGTATTTATTATTGTAGTAACTTGTCTCTATACCTGCTAACGACGTCCAAGTCTTCGCTAATGCTCCTACTTTTGTATGCGTCATTAAGGAAGGAAGCCAAAGTGGAGCGAAATATCAGTTCACACTCGGTGATGACTGCGCGACGTGTCGGCGGTGCTGCAATGGCACCGCGCAAGAGTAATCGTTGTTACTCGTGCTTTGCGTCTAATCCCACACTCAAACATTTAAACGAGGACACACGTGTGCATTCACATCGTCGAAATTGTATTTTTGTTAATAAGAATATGTCAGTTACTCACTATTTTTTTTATATTTGGATGAAAGTACGCTTCCGAATCAAAAGGTAAGCCTTGCAGTA
Organism: Rhipicephalus sanguineus; assembly: GCF_013339695.2. NCBI lineage: Eukaryota > Metazoa > Arthropoda > Arachnida > Ixodida > Ixodidae > Rhipicephalus > Rhipicephalus sanguineus. The sequence continues at coordinate 228,983,231 of NC_051178.1, forward strand.
CGCAGGATTAGCATCAGCATCTCATCTCATGCCCTTTTATCGCTTAGCACGAACAAAATCGTTTGAATACGGAAGGAGGCGTTCTAGTTTGTGCCCGACTGCACCGTGGCTTCGGGGCGGCTCACAAATTTAATAATTATGCATAAAACTTGCTTTCATACTTCGTTGTCCTGCGACTGCTAACGAATTACTTATATTATTTATTTTCTTCATTCAATAAGGACATGCTTATTGCCCGAGGGTGTTGCAGCATCTATACAAACAAGTCTCCATTTTGCAACACAGTGGCTCTGCTATCGGTCGTGCCATTCAACAGGACACTTAAAAAAATAAAGGAAAGGCAAACATGCAAGTCACGGTCCCGTATTCGCGTAAATTTTTAGGATATGATTCATCTGCGTAGAAATCATATTGTGCATTTAAATAGCTATAATTTCTGCTAATTATTGAGGACATAGTGTTATTCCATGTTCTTTTCATGGTGAACGTGCCAACATCCGAAAGAACAACTAAATTGCAAGCAGCAGTAAGGACAAGACATCTATGTTTGAAGTCATCTCATTCTTAAGAAGAATTTTTTGTGTCTCTCCACTCCACTGAAGAACAAACGAACATATAGGAAGGATTGAACGTCATGTAAGCGGTTCGAACTGGCTGTTCTCCGCCCTCACTTACGCGCGCGCACTTTCTCATGAGTCATTTCGGATAATAACTGTTCGCGCTTCAAGATTTTAAGGAAACGTGCTAACGCATGTTGATGTCTCACAGTCATTGCCACTTATTTACTGTACATACTTGATACTGGTGCGGAATTCACATCGTGAAAAAGAAACAGGAGAAGCAGACATTCAAGCGCCATTGTGAAGTGCTGACATTGAAGTGAAGTGAACTGAAGTGAAGTGATGTGACTTAATAGACGGCTAAAGGCAACGCAGACATAAATTCATTCTGCTTAAATTTAAGTACGCAAATCCGCCTAAACCGAAGTACGTGGGCCTCCAGCATTTCGGCTCTATCGAAATGAGACCGCAGCGGCCGGGGTCGAACCCGCGACTTTCGGGTCAGCAGCCGAGAGCCATAACCACTGCAACACCTCGGCGACAGAAATAGAGCCGGAAGTTACGAGATCACAACTATGCCAAGAATACGAATGAATTGCAGTACCAGCGCCTCCTCTATTTTTCTGTGCCTGGGCGAAGGAGCGGAGCGCAATGGGAACCGACCGTCGGCGTTAGCGCGGCTTTTAGCCGCCGGGCGCCGCCACCGTAGTAGACTAGCCGTCGCGTCGTCGCTCGCGGAAGCGAATGCCGTGGCTGCATTCGAAGCTGCTATATGGTTCAGTTTTCGGCTGTATTCAAGTTGTTTAAAGTATAATGAAAACTTGTAAACTGCAATCATGAAGCACTTGTCGTTCTGGGCACCAGCCCATTTCGAAGGTATGTGTCTTTCGCGGCTATTTGATCGAGACGCTCGCGCGTCGTCTGCTGGCCCGATTCCAGAGAGCGCATACCAGTGATGCGCGGAAAATTGTTTTGTCACCGTTATGTTCGCTTGACTGAGAGTCGGTTATTGACTGTCTGAAAGTCGATCTTCGAAAGCAGCATTTGCCAAGATAAAGTTCCCCGATGCGTGCTACCGTATACTGGTGTAGCACACTATACGCAAGCCATGAGTTCATGCGCTAAATAGCATGAACTGTCACTAAGCTGCTTCCAGTGACAATGTACATAATGATTGTCGGTTGTTTCACCGGTAGCGCATGTAGTGTCCATGGGCTCTGATTCTTCAGCTTCGGGACCTAATGTCAGCGCTGCATGCACATGGCGGCGATCGCGAGGCACCGTTGCTACTAGTACTACATGCAATCGTTGACTGTTCGGACGCAACACGGTCACGTTTAGGGATACTTGCAATGCTTGGTTCAGTTGTTACCTTGGGCTGCAAACGTGAAGGGTAGTCTGCAAAGAGTGACGGTACTGCATCCTTCGTAAGCCGCCGCTTCTTATATTCTATGAAATCTTCGCGTCGTGAACGACGGCTGCATATTCTATTGTACTTTGAAGATGTATTAGGAGACCAATTATCCCGCCTAATTACTGCAAGCCACTTCTACCAACACCAGCGGCAGCTGGAATTTCATGGAACGACAGCCGCATAGTGTATTAAGGCAAAAGCCTTATAGATGCCTCATCAAACGTGAAAATTGACCGTTGGCGGCGTCAACGCGAGTGATGCAAAAAATAATTACGTGATCACATCATATGGCGTCACAGATCATAAAATTTTGTGAGATCATCGTGACGTCACCCAACGTGACGTCGTCATATTACACCTTCGCTTGGTCAAAATGGGCCGATCACGGAGGCAGTGCATGCCTCCGCTGATGTGCAGAAAGCGTGCACTGCCTCCGATCCTTGAGGCTGTAAGAAAACCACGTTAGGCACAGAAATATCTCGGAGAGAGGCAGGGAATGTCCAATCCATTGACTTGAAGAAAAGAAGAAGATGGCTTTCGCCTTTCAGTCGTCTTAGATGAATGCATAAGGAACCCTGTGAGATTTCTTTTTCTTTATCAATAAAGGGAATTAAAAAAGACAATCGTGATTTCTTTCAGTTCCATTTGCAGAGTGGAACACAACAGTATGACATACTAAGGCACTGGGGCGGTTGCAATAGCCTGAAATAGAGAATAAAACGCAAATACTATCAAACTCGAGTGCAAGTATCGAACCGGCAGCACGGCCTGACAGTCTGCCTGCGGAATACTTACAGCGGGGATGGAAAGACACGCGAACATGCGGCATCTGCATTCTTTGCTGTTTCGCATCTATTTTCAAGTGGTTATAGCCTGGATGATTGATGAGAAGACGACGCCATCCATGACACAATAAAAGACCATCTAGCATCTTTTTATTGTCACCACGGTTAGAGCGTAATGAAAACAGCGCGCCGCTATTTTCGCGTTTCTTTCCATCCCCCTGTACCTGTGAAAGCCTGCAAGAAGCACAAATGCAATTAAACTCGGACGCATACACGAATTTGTGAGCTTCGTGATACGCGCGGCCGTTCAGCGCCAGCTTCCCGTAGTCTACTTGCACAGCACCACCACGCGGCAGCGGCGAGCGGACGCGGAGCGCGCGCTCGACGGCCCGAGGAGAGCGTTCGCCCAGGCACTGAAAAATAGAGGAGGCAGTACGCATGCTGATTATGCGACGAGCTCACTCTACTTCCACTTCCATTGTATCTTACTGCTCCAAGTTCTCGAGGAAAACATGCCTTTCCCGCATTTTTTCATGTGTCGGTGTATTTGCTAACTCATCCTATGCGCCGTTATTTTTTTTTTCCGTGCAACAATGCCTGTCTTTTTCTTATTCAGCACAAAACACGAAGAAAAAAGAACTGCGGCAAACCTACCCCTCTACGTTGACGACGAATGCTTGTCGAATGTCTCTCGAACATGCAAATGCACTGAGCGCGTTCGGCTCGGAAGCGGGACTATTTTTCCCGCCATTGGCATGACATTCAAGGAGGAACCGTATCTGCATTTCACAGGAACTCATCAACACTGCAACCGTGAGATATATTCGGTGTTTTGTCCGTCTCCACTGAGAGCTTCGCGCGACGCGCCTCATTTGTGCTAGCGCAATGCTCCTGCTTTCCAAGCACTCGCATCTATAGGCAGCTGCGAAAAAAATTCACCGCCATATCCACGAAGTGAATGATGTTAGAGGAGCTTGCTCGGAGATGATCGGGTAACCCGCGAATGCTCCGTGCACATTCCTCTACCATCATATATAGACGTGACAACGTTGTTATACATACATTACATCCACAATGTTTTTTTTTTAATTTACGGTTGGATGCACCATATACATTTTGATGAAGTATATATACATTTGGATGAACTATAAACATTATATATACACAAGAGATGTTGTTTTACCAAGTTCAAGAAGGGCGTCCCTCGATGAGTTAGGGGACTAGTTTCCCTTTAAAGATGATTACTTTATGATGGTTGAACGTACTATATGCATTACATATACACAAGAGATGTTCTTTTACAAAGTACAAGAAGGGCGTCCCTCGATGAGCTTGGGGACTCGTTTCCCTTTAAAGATGATTGCTTTATGATCAGTAAAGTATGTTGCAAAGGGGTCATCGATGATGGGACGCAATGGCAAGTTCGATAAGGCAACATCGATACAAGTGCCCCTGGTGGTGGTGGGACGTTTGCAGTCGTACGATACGCATCGGAGAGCGTAACGTGACATCATGTGTTGGCTGGTTATTGGCAAGGCGAGATCTTCCCGAGCTGCTCCTGCGTTGCGAGCCCGTCGCGCTGCTGCCGTTCATGCTGCGGAGCGGCAACGAAGAGTGTTCACTTAGTGAGCTCCAGGCGAAGAGAAAGGAAGCCAGCAAAACGAGCGGTGCGGCCAGCGAGCAGTCACCTAACTAGCGTAACTAGCGCTTGCGCAGAGCGTGGTGTGTGCCGCTTTGAGCAGCGGCGCCATCTAGTGAGCATTCTTGAAATCACCGGAGAGAGCGCAGCTGCGCCGAGCGTGGTGTGTGCCGCCGCGCCGACGGTCACAGAGGTGCGGACAAGGCGCGAGCATAAGAAGCTTGGCGAGCAAGCTCCTAAAAAAAAATTCTGCCAAAGCTTTCACGCGAAGTGAGGGATGATTATATAACCCGCCAGATTTGATCGAATTGCACTCTGTTCGCATAGCGCATGTAAAAACTACAGGCTCCATTCAGAACACACGTGTATACAGAGCGAGAGCGGTGCCCTCGGGCACTCCCGCTCATTCGATGAGCGCTCTCTTACGAAAGCGTTTCATGGAATGAGGCAGCTTCGTTTGTGGGCCCGCGCTCCCAGACTAGTAGGCCCGATTTGTAGTTGATAGGCTTCCGTTACGCAATGGCTGGAGATTTATGAGCGACCTGTGCAAAACAATGAAAGGAGAGGCCCACGAGAGTTCTGAAGGGCTGCTCAATAGGGCGCGCGCGCTCGAACGAATTCGCAAGCATGTGTCACCTCTTATACAGTGCGCTGACCTGAGCAAAAGTGGCTCTACCAGAATGTATTATTGCTCGAGAGCCGACATTTATATGGAATTAGATTTTGATGAGGCTTGGTTTATAGCGAATGCTTGTTAATGGTTGGCACGGCTGATAATTATAAGTGCAACGAGTGTGATTGAGCAAACTGCCGGACACTTGCTGTGCTACTGCCCGTGTTTTAAATGCGAAGCATTTTTAGCGAACCTTAGGCACTTTAGCAGTCTCCTATCTATCTATCTATCTATCTATCTATCTATCTATCTATCTATCTATCTATCTATCTATCTATCTATCTATCTATCTATCTATCTATCTATCTATCTATCTGTCTATCTGTCTGTCTGTCTGTCTGTCTGTCTGTCTGTCTGTCTGTCTGTCTGTCTGTCTGTCTGTCTGTCTGTCTGTCTATCTATCTATCTATCTATCTATCTATCTATCTATCTATCTATCTATCTATCTATCTATCTATCCGCCTACGTCTGGGCGCTCTCCTGGTCGTCTCCATAAGTTGTAATATACCAAAGTTGGCACAGCAGGGGATCAGTGATGAACACGATTCACTTGTCATGACAAGAATAGCGCAAAACGCCTACGTGTGACACATACCCGCATACCACAGTTCACGTTGTGCGGGTATGTGCCACAGATGATTCACACTCTCAATCAGCACATTAACGGCGAACATACACATTGGAATGCAAGGCAAGTGAGGGAGCTGAAGACAGAACACCCCTGGAAGACGCTCAACTGCCATCCACTCGTCCACATGATCCGCCAGAATGACTCAGTGTTATCTTCATTTCATATGAGGTTGGGCGATGCCCTCATGCTGACCAAGGATGACGTCAGCTTGATTAATAGCCGCTTTGTGACACACGAAGAAGTGCCCTGATGGCATACGGCGGACAACGTGTTATAACATCCCGCGTGCGATAACATAAGTGGCTATAAGAACGAGCAGGTACACAAGGATGCCCTCACCAAGGCGGCCAACATGAACGCAAGCGACATGGGTAGCCTGCCAGCCTCATTTTATCTCAGCATCGGCAAGCCGTACTGGATCACAGCCAACATCGACGTAAGCTACGACCTCGTTAATGGAAACATGGACACCTTGTGGTACATCGAGCGTGACGAACGCGGCCACCTCTTACGACTGTGGTTTGAATTTCCAACGTCCACGGTAGGAAAGGTCGTCCCAGCCAGAACGAAACACATCACTACCGCACACCTTCAATAGAACTTATATGAGTGCCCGTAAACCACCACAACCTCGACATTGCAAGAACGTATGCTTGGGCATGTCGGTAATTCATCTTTCACTTTTTGAGCGCACAAGTGAACAAGGACGTAAGGGGCAGCGCTGTGTCCGCGTCGCTTTTCGTCCTTGTTCATTTGTGCGCTCAGAAAGTGAAACACGACATTGCATTTCCCCTTGCGCAAGCAAACGCCATAACTATATAAGTCACAAAGGGCCACATACGCCCAGGTAGTCTTCGGATACGATAAGCGCCATTCACTGAAGTTGGTCTACGTAGCACTTTCCAGGGCTACCAGCCTCGACGGCCTATACGTACATCACCAACGCAAAAGGTGCACTTCTTGTTCCGACATGTCACCGGCTCTATCGACACAGTCTGTCGACGACATGACCCGGCTAGCAAACAGGTCTCTAGACTGGGCTATCACCTTCATTCGGTGCCATAACCACAACAATCACCCCACGCTCGCCGCCTTCAACGTAAAGTCTGCGCACGCGCACGTGCACAACCTCGAAAAAGACGCTCTGCTCACAGAAATTTGCGTGTTAGCGCTTTCTGAAGCCTGGAGCGATGGCCCACTGAAATCACGAGATTCCATTGTGTCGTCCACAGCAAGCACCTCCATTGTAGGTGCGGCGGCGTAGGCACATATAGGAACACGGCGATGCGCAACCTCAACGTAGGCCGCATCACACTTCGCCGGCCGCCAGACACCGAACACACACAGGCAAGCAGCGGAATCGGCGAGGTCTGCATTGTGCACATCAGTCACAATAACAAAGACATTGCATTCGCCGCCATCAACGTGAGAACTGTCAAGAACCCCTTCCCCACATGCACATGGGTTCGTGAAACGTGCGTGCGTTCTCCATCATAACGGACAAGTATAAGTACTACTTATCGGCTTACCTTGTGTTGGGTTAGTAATACCTATGTTGCTGTTGGCATTGTTACACAGCTGTAAACAACTGTTTATATAACACATGTGCGACTCTTCAACATATGTGTGTGCGTATACCATTTGCGCCTATCTTTAGCGTCATTTTGTAACGTTTCGCTCAATGTAAAAAATTACGCCACAGTCACGTTCCCGCCGCATGCTTCGCATTACATCAATTCCCACGGTGCGTGGGATCTGCCGAATTTTCTTTCTCTTTCTTTCTTTCTTTCTTTCTTTCTTTCTTTCTTTCTTTCTTTCTTTCTTTCTTTCTTTCTTTCTTTCTTTCTTTCTTTCTTTCTTTCTTTCTTTCTTTCTTTCTTTCTTTGAAGATGACAGACGTGAACAGCCCACAGCTCCAGAGCAGCAAAGCGGAAAAGCTTTAACCATGAACGATATTTTCGGGCTATTGTCTCTCGCATCAGAGCTACAAGAGGCAGCGAAAGCATTACTGCGACTTCTGAAGGCTACCAGACTGACTGACTGTCTGTGACATTGAGCAGAGAGCTTTTACTAGGTTGGCAGCATCAACAATGGACGTTCTTTTATTCTCTCAAGCTATTACCATTTAATCTTTGTTAAACGCGTGCTTAATGACTGGTTTGTTCAGAATGTTCAGGCCAGTATGGACAAGCAAGTTCTCGCGGTAAAAATGTTCATAAGAACAGATTGTAGCTAGTCACGGTAATGGGCATAATATTAGCGAGGGCGGCCGGCCACTTGGAACGAGCAGTTATCAAACAAAGGCTCCGTGAATGCGGTCTACGTCCTACTCAGACAGTGGGGTCTATACTATCAACTTATCAATAACTGTTCGAGTTCTCTTTCTCGTGATCTGTTCATCACTTCATACATATCACTATTACGATACTAACAAAAACAGTTCACAATTTCAAATTAGTACAACTTTCAAAGTAATTCTCACCATCGTATTGGAAATGCTGATGGCTCAACGGTTTAGAAAGCTTCTCTTCCAACAAATTTTGAGTTGCTGCAAGTAGTTTGTATAAATCAGAGGGATCTGAGTGGCACCAACACACTCATGCCACGAGGCACACAGAAAAAGTGTTCTAGATGATTACCATGAAGTGGTCGCCCTCATAATCTCTGAGAATATATATAATACAAGACAGTTATAAAACTGTAATTAAACGTGTAATCGGTGTAAACATCCCACAGTATATAAAGCAAACTCACAGGGTCCCTTATGCAATCGCCGGAGACGACTCGAAGGCGAAAGCCTCCTCCCCGCTCCCGTCCGAAAGTTTTCTGCACATAAAGTGGTTTTGCACTGCCTCCAGGATCGTAGGCGTTGCAAGCACTCTGCGCCGCAGATGCTTTTGTAATGCCTCCGTGATCGGCTCACCTTTGACCAAGCGATGATTTCATGTAATGACGCCATCATGTGACGTCACGGTGACGTCATAGTGGCGTTGTGACGAATCACAATTTTTGCCAATTTGTGACGTCATTACGACGTCATGCGGTGACGTCATCACGTGCTCATCATTTTTCGCATCACTCGTGTTGACGCCACCGACGCGGGACGCCGACGGCCGTGATGGTCAATTTTCTCGTTCGATGAGTCATCTAAGGGTTTCGCCTTAAAAGCAATGTTGTCAAAGCTTTGTTCGTAAATGTGGGAGACAATGTTTGCTTAATTAGGCGTGACATCAAAAGACGAGATGCACTGCCGAAGGCGCCAGCGAGTTATGTGGGATAAAAATAGCATCGCTTCGCGCGAGGTTAGGTAAACTTGAGATAATTGGAAGAGGCCTTCATCCTACAGTGAATGTAGAATAGGCTGAGGATTATTATAATTATGTACTCTCATGTGTAGGAAGGAGAAAATATACAAACAATAGAACGCAGGCGGAAACATCGTATTTCCTACGCGTGCGCACGCTTTTTTTTACTGGCGATCCTTAGCCGTTCCTGGTCTCGTGCAATAAAACACCCTGCGTCATCACCATCGCGTCTTCTCAGCAAATCGCAGGAAAGAAAAAAAAAAGAAATAAGTACACATGACGTGCCATTCAAAAGAGTTTATGCGTGGCGACTCTACGGATAAAGAAAAAATAGACATAATGCGTGTGTCGCATTAAGCTCCATGCTTAAAGACACTCTCTGAGGATTAAGTTCAAACCTTCGTGAACCGCGAGAAAAAGGCGTAGTATAAGCCTCAACGTAGCAAGCGTTTAATGGCTAAGTAACAGCAACAAAAGGAAGAGTTCTAAGCGCTGTGCCACAACGGCGTCCCTACGTCGACCCACGGCGCGTCAGAGCCTCGGCCACTATACCATTTTTATCTCTGTGATCACTGCCATCGCTCGCATCTAAGCTGCCGCTTAGACCGCGCGCGAAGCGCGCTGTTGTGTGAGCGAAACCAATATCCTCGCCAGTCCTCGGAACTTTGCATCACTTTTTTCGCGCATAAATAGAACGTTCTTTCACTTCGAGCATTCTAGCGAGAGATAAGCAAATCAAGCGCGTCCCCGCCTGCTTTTTTTTTTCTTCGCGTAAGGTTTGAGTGATCTTGTCCTTGAAGAGCACGTCGTCAAAAGGCGTTGCGAGGTCCCCAAGCAGACAAATTCAAAGGAAGAAAAAATTCGAGAAGATGTGACTTTTAATTTAGGTTATATAAACTATTTTTTCCCTACTTTTTTTATGACTTCCGTTAGCTGACGTCAGCTAAAACGCTCTAACCGTTATGGCCAAACTGGCATTGCAGAATATGAAAGAAAGGCAAAGAAAAAGGCAAATCTCAAAGGAAGAAAGTTAAGCGTAGTGAGAAGACGGCCTTGACGCCCTTGACGTTCATTCATATTCACTGACATTCCCTGACGCGCCTGTAAATGACGTGACATGAGATATATAAGCTCTGTGTCCTTACGCGCCAATGACGCGATACGAATATTGAGAGTTCCGTTCACATAACGAAGATAAAGGATTCGTAGGCATTGGGGTGCACGTGCCTCACTAGTGAAAATGTAAAGACGCAGCGGGCATCAGAAAGAAAGCCAAGTGCCCCCGCTGATGAGGAAGGTATCCGCAGTCATTGCGGGTGTCCTCACTACTGCACGCAGTGAGCCATGACTACAACACATGAAAAACGTCTGTTTTGCTACCCTACTATCATGATGGAAGAAAAGTAGAGAAGGATGAATAGAAAAAAGAAAAGTGCACACCACGTACATGCAACCAAACGTGCTACAGCTCTAGAAACAGTCGTTTAAGTCAGTGCCTTTAGAAAACTGTAGCTCCAGTAGCTTTCTGAACCAGTGATGCATTGACTGAACTTCGAGGAATTCGTACCGTCGCTGCATTCACAACAAAAGCTAATCACAGTAACAAAGGGAATCAACGCGCATCATAGGGCAAGCACCTCTCCAGTTACGCGTGTGTTTTGCTCGGTCCTTGCTTAAATGTGCCGCTTCATTTTACATTGAAAAATTCGGCAGATCCCACGTGTTGTGCGAATCGGTTTCATGCGAAGCAGTCAGCGAGTACTTCTATGCTGTATTGTATGGCTTTGAGCCAAGCGTTACGAGGTGGATCGACGTGTTTTTTGTAAGTATAGTAGCTGTGTGCACATCGTGGGTTTACAAGGCACGCCGACAACACTGGCGTTCAAAGGGTAACTTATGGTGCGACGTAACGTCCGCCCTCACGGCAGAGTATACATACGTCAGTATTATAGAAACCAAGTGCACTTTATGGTGCATTTATATGAATATCATGCTTAACTTTCGTTAACGTATTTCCCCGGGGTCGAGCAATGCTTCAATACAGCTTGCTGAATCATAATAATACAAGTTTATTGTTTATTAGACTGTTATAAAAGCGGAGCCAACACTGGCACCACAGACGTTAATCTGATATGACGCCTGTATCGTAGCACATGTGTAGTGTTTATTGCTGTCTTGTAAAATTTCATAGCCAGCACCAGAACCACAATTTACATTGCACCGACATTACGCCTTCGCAGGCTGTTTTTCCAAACCATAGACCTGGCATGCCTCTGTGGCAGAATACCTTATTGCCACGCAGAATGCTTGGGTTCGATTCCTGCTGGGAACCTAATTTTTATTCTTTGCATTCGTGGGGCCAACGCTGCCGATGTCGGTTTTTCTTAGCGCTGTCGCATTTAAATTACCAATGTCTGTTCTCGCCGTTCCTGGGTAGGTATAAACTGTCAATCACATGGGGCGCATACCCGTACACCGCGGCCCGTGGTAAACGGGTATGTGCCACATGTGTCCGGAGGAAAGGGTTTAACGACGTACGCGCCAGGATTTTCACGTTATTCATGTCATGATCCGACAGTCGTATTCGTCAAATCCTCGTGCCCTCTTATCCTATTTCACTAAGTTAAGGAGGCGATCATGAGAGCACCCAGACATAGGCGGATAGATAGATAGATAGATAGATAGATAGATAGATAGATAGATAGATAGATAGATAGATAGATAGATAGATAGATAGATAGATAGATAGATAGATAGATAGATAGATAGATAGATAGATAGATAGATAGATAGATAGATAGATAGATAGATAGATAGATAGATAGATAGATAGATAGATAGATAGATAGATAGATAGATAGATAGATAGATAGATAGATAGATAGATAGATAGATAGATAGATAGATAGATAGATAGATAGATAGATAGATACTCCAAATTCCAAAGGTTCGCTAAGAAATGCTTCACTCATCCGTAACAATACAGTGTAGCACCCGGCCGTAAAGAAAGAGAGCTGCGCCGTTTCAAAATATCGTGCGGACAACGGTGAGATTCGAACGAATGCTCGCTGAAATTGTAAGCTCTCTATGTCGCAAGGTTCATGATGATTCTGTTACATAACGGGCCACCCTGGTGATGACGTACTTTTTCGCATACGCGCACTCATCCCCGTTTATGTCGCCACGCTTGACGTCTCTCCTGTGCGTCATCGCCTGTCACAATGGGGTCTTTCCAGCGCACGTATAGAGGAGGGTACAAAAAACCCAAGAAAAACAAAATAGTGAGCGGAATCTACCGTGTAAGGAATAACAGATGGCTACGCCTCCCATTACACGCAGGGAACGCAACAAAGAAATACGACGCTCCTGTGAGCCTCGGATGAATCATCCTTGCCTCTCAGAAGATCCAGCTTCTGCCAGAGGATTCGCGAACGCTTGAGGACCACGAATTTATGTGCTATCACGCACAAGCTTCTTTTCCATAGCCATTCGCGTAATTCAAACCGGTCGTTGACTCCCTGGAAGCTATAAAATCAGCGTGTACTGTTTTTGTTCACCGGGATAAAGTTTCCAGTCGGGTGCTTTTTTTTTTATTCTAGAGAAGATACAACTTTTTCTGTTGCGTCACAATCGCTCTCTCTTTGTCACCGGGCGTAAAAAACTTCGACGTTATTTCTAAAGTTTTCCCCGTTGCTTTAATGTTATAGATCCCCTTAAGGAACTTTTTTTAACAATTTTAATAGCTCAATAGGAAATATCAGACGTTAATGCTTACGCGAAACTTTTATCTACAAGTGTTGATACTGAAATACATGGTAATAGATAAATCGCATATCTCGATAATTACAAACCAATTTTGATGAGGCTTCAGTCGCAACTCCGATAGTTTTCGAGTTGCGCAATCTGGTACGCGTAGATGAATTGCCGAAGCCTAGTACGCGTCGCTCACTTATGCACGCGCGCACGTGCCGTCTCATGTAAAATTACGTTAACCAAGTGTGTGCGCAATAATGCGGAGCTGTTTATGGCGTGGGTATGTCTGTATGCGTGGCGAACTGCAATAGCTAGTTGGCTACCCCCCTCCACACACACACACACACACACACACACACACACACACACACACGCACACACACACACACACACACACACACACACACACACACACACACACACACACACACACACACACACACACACACACACACACACACACACACACACACACACACACACACCGTAACAAGCAACCAAGCAGCCTTACTTTAGTAACGCTATCTCTCTCACTCTCATTTATTCAATGAAATCCCGGTTTTTAGCGAAAAGTGACACACACACACACACACACACACACCGTAACAAGCAACCAAGCAGCCTTACTTTAGTAACGCTATCTCTCTCACTCTCATTTATTCAATGAAATCCCGGTTTTTAGCGAAAAGTGACGTCCTTGTGCTTTAACCTAATATATAGCAAGCTAGGCACCGTGTATTGTAAGGATTCTGTCTGTCCAGTCCTTTACATTTCTTACCACATCAGTCCAATGTGAGTTACCATATGAGTGGATCGTGTTATCCCCGAAGGGATCACTCTTCACGACACACGACGATCAATGATTAACGTCGGAGGAAACAAAAATTCTGATATACTTTTCCTAGAAGGATTGCCGAATTTTTTTTTTCAAATAACATTTTGTTTCTTTAGCACAAAAAAGGTCTCTCTCATCCACAACCACAAAACGGGTTGCCGTTTTCATCGAGCTTCTGCGTGAAGGCAAGATCCTTTATCGTGGAAGCCTATTACTGACGGCGCGCAAAAAAGTAATGAATGTGGTTATGGCGATTGTAGCAAGGTAATACAATGACGTCAGCCCTGAAGGAAAGGACAAAAAAAGGAAACGTGCGCTGGTTCAACGTAAATGTACTGCATTCAGCATCGCGTGACGAAATATCTGTTCTACCTGTTTTGCTGTGGAGAGGTTGAGGTCCATATTGCCTCGGCTACTCCATATCACGAAGTTATGCAGCGAAAAAAAAAAAAGAATAATACTGAACGGTACCTAAACATGAACAACCCGTACACTGAAATCACTTCAAATATCATACCAATACACAGTTTGCTTGCAGCAGTTCACACTGTCATAAACTGTTCACCCGCACACCTTCCTTTTCTACTATCAGTATATGCACTAACACCTTTCATATAAATCAATCCCTGGCTGTCTATCACAGGCGCTTATCCAGTCCGGTCTCCACTAAAAAATCTGTCAGGAAGATGTTCGCCTTTTTCTGGAGATGCATCTCAGGCCATGGTCCAAGTAATTTCTTTAATCGTATTCAAGGCTTGTGTTCTGAACATTCGCAATTTATAAAAGGAGGCAGAAGACGGAAGACCTGTAAACTAAAGTTACACAACAATCGGCGGATAAAAAAAAGTTGCTCTGATAACAAAACATATGCCCGGAGTCGTGCAAACTATGCTGCCTAGTCTGCTAACAAATAAAACGGATAATGCTGATGAAGCAAGACGAGTGAGCGGTGTAATGGCTCGCAGGTTTGTACCCACGCTCGGCGCGGGGGCCGATAAAACCCGAGAGACACCCTGTACGCGCGATGCGGGAACGATACGCGATATTCCGGGAATTTTCCCGAGTGTTACCCATTGTTTGAAGAGCCACGGAATCCCCCAGAGCTGATGCCCGAAATCCCAATTTGTCGTGGGTTGGTGGTGGCGCGCGAGCGCGGCTTCTCCGGAAAAGCGAAGAGCGCATCCATTTGTACACACGGGCAGAGATTAACGATGCGAGTTGCGCTTTAACATTTCCCCTAGGCATAACTGTGATCGTACCTGTTGCATCAGCTCATGTTTAGGGCTGCTATTTTCGAGCGTAAGCGTGTAGGCGTAGCTTTGTTTCCACTGTATTAGAATTCCGTTGAGTGACGTAGGTCGTGAATGAAAGCGGTACAAAACGAAGGGGAACGAGAAATAGAGGGTCGAGGGAGGGAGATAGTGGAGAGGAGAGAGGGAGGGTGGGACAGTATTTGCAGAAAGGCATAGAGGCCGGCCTGAGCTCATAGCTTGCTCCGGCCTCTTACTCTGAATTGCGTAAAGAGGACAGGGTACTATAAGTAGGCGTGAATATAGAAGTATAACTACATCACTACAATAAGAAAGGTAATGAAGATTTCGTTACATTCCATGTTGCGACTTCTTTTCTCACGTTGCATCCACAGAAACAACGAATGATCACTGGTGTCCAGAAGAGGTAAGCAAACGGCGCTGGCTTTCGCGATGCCCTTTTTTTTGCAGGCTGAAGTGTAACAACTATGCAAACCAGCAGGTTTAAATAACCGATGTTAACGAGAAGTAAGACCGAAAAAACGCCAGGCCTGCGCTGAAACCGCAGCACAGTCACAGCGAAAGCTGGAAGAGCGGCGTTTCTAGAGCCCGTTTTAAGCTCTCTTGGGGCTACAATACAAGTACACTAGAAAGGTACCCACTACGCCATAATCACAATTTTTTGTGAAAATTGGGAAGCACCTAATAAGCCATTATTCGTCATTCTGCGGAGAAGCGAGGCACCAACTACACGTCTGTAAGGCATTATGTGCACTTTGTTGACGCGACGACTGATGACGATGAAGAATTATGCCTCAGCCCTGGGTTGGAATCTCTAAACGGCCAACCAGTTATATAATTTGCATTGGGTGACGCCCGGTTGCTATTTCCCTCTCCCGTCATGCTGTATAACATACGTTGACGTGGGAGAGAGACGGGGGGGGGCGAAGAACTTTACTGAGACCTCGAGGAAATGAATCATGCGCTTATGGGCTTCCTTGGCAACCAATACAAGTGCACTTGCGAGGAACCCACAACGCTATAAATCATTGTAATTTTACTGAGACCCCGAGGAAGTGGATCATGCGCTTATGTGCTTCCTTGGCAAACAATACAAGTGCGCTTGCGAGGAACCCACTACGCTATAAATCATTGTAATTTTTGAGAAGTAGGGCAGCAGGCACTGTGCCATTTTTCGCCATTCTACGGAGAGCGTTGGTACCTGCTAAACGCATGTAAGACATTATGCGCACTTTGTTGATGTTGTGCCTGATGACGATGAAGAAATATTGCAGAGCCCTTTGTAATGGGCTGGAAGCATTCAACAACTACTCGTTGCGCAATTCGCATTGTGTGACGCCTGGTTACAGAATTCGCGTTGTGCTACGCTTGGTGCTTATTTTACTCATCTACCACGCTATATTGCATACGCTAATGTGGTTCCTTCCCGACATGAAGCCTGTATAGGACCTTTTAGCAAAGCAGTTTCAAGCACCGGCCATGGCTCAGAGGTTGAATACTGGGATCCCACGCAGAGGACCCAGGCTCGAACCTCGTTCCATCCTGGAATTTTTTTCTTATTTAGTTTTTTTTCTATTTCGAGCGATACTGGTTACGGACACCGGCGGCGGCGGCGGCGGCGGCGGCGGCGGCGGCGGCGGCAGCGGCGGCGGCGGCGGCGGCGGCGGCGGACAACTACGGCGCCAAAAACGGCCGGTGAAATGATCTCATAACAGCTTTCGCTGTAAACGAGCTATCTGGTACATAGACATCTTAGAAACGTCGAGCGCGAACTATGACAGGGACAAAGATGGAGGGAACGACGTCAATTCGTTGATAGGGGCCGTATTCTGAGACGATCACTTCTTTGGATATCTTCATGATATCGTTTTGAGTGAGCGCTGATTGTCTGGTTGTGTAAAAGCGAAACGCTTCACTCCTTCGACACACGAGAGTACGTCACGCAAAGTGACACTATCGACGAATATGATTGTCTCAGATTGCGGCCTCAGAAATACCCGCGCCCCAGATAGTATCTGATTAAGCTACATAGAGTTCCCTGAATGCTACATAAAAGGTAGCAGTGCACACAACAGTGTTCGAAATTTACTGACAATTTTTTACGACGAAGGATCTCATCACATTTGACACCTTCTTCGCCGTGTCGACTACAATGTTTTTAACATAGATTAAATAATACATTTACAATGTAATCACATTCCTCGTAAAAACATGCGGTGGTCAAAAGGAGCATCTGAAAGTGTAACACAGCGCAGAAACACAGGAACAAAATGAATGATACAATACAACACAGTGCTTGATAGACTTTCCACTCAGGTTTATAAGCTTGCCCACTCGGGCTTATTGGTTATTCATCGTACAGGGGAAGAGCGCAGGAAACCGACGACTACAAAGAGAAGGCGCAAAGTAGACGAAACATTTTGTTTCATTGCTCTGTATTACGCATTGAAATGAATCAAAACCAACAATTTTTTTATTTGTATGAGCAAAACATGCGGATTTATGCTACGTTAGAGCCGACTACCCCATCATCATGATATTATTAATAAAAAAACATAAAAAAGCAAGAAAGACAAGAGAGAATAAAAGAAGAAATAACAAGAAAGATAATCGGAAGTGTTATGGGCATATGGAGTCTCTGGCGTGTAAATAATATGTCTAAGGGCAGAATTCAATACACACAGGGGGATCACAAAAGAGCGCGGCCTGTGTTTTCGTTGCATTATCTAGCGTTCAAAAAGATGGAATGGTTGAAACTATCCGGAGAACATAACGCGATAAGAGCCTAGAGTTTTCGAACACCAAAAAGAGAAACTATTCTCGATCTTCTTTCTAAAACAGATTTGTTTGTCTCAAACTCAAGCCAATTTCCTAGAGCCACCATTCTCGAGAGTTTACCATTTCTACTTAGCCGTGCGTGCAGTCGGGCAAGTGTACTTTTGCAGCTTTTGCACACATCTCGGCGAATCGATACTGCGTACCACTTTGTTTGACTAGAGAGTGATTGCCCGGCGACATGTTGCTATTATAACATGAATAGATTGCTCTGAAGAATTCATCTAGCTTGACTTTCAGCTTGCGCTCTCGGTAGCTAGGCAATTTTTAGCAATTGTTACAGGCAGCAAACCTGGCAACATTACTTGACCTTACGTTGCGAGATGCCCAGCAGCGTTACAAAACAAACTTCATGCACGCAGGTTTTATGTAGTGACATGTATCGCTTTTCTTGCTTAAATTACCTTAGTTTAACTTTGAATACCCGCCTTGGTGGTCTAGTGGTAGTGGTAATGTTGCTTGACTGCTGACCCAAAGGTAGCGGGATCGAATCCCGACCGCGGGGGCCGCATTATGATGTGTGCAAAATGCTAGAGGAACTCCCAGGTGGTCGAAATTTCTGGAGCCCTTTACTACGGCGTCTCTCATAATTACATCGTGGTTTTGGGAAGCGAAACCCCAACAATTATTACTAGTTTAACTTTGAAGACACTGTGCATCAGTATTCGCATTGGAGCTCGCTTAAGCTCCTGACGTTTTCAAGAAATATTTTTGCGGAAACTAATGTGTGAAAGCATGCTTGCCGGAGTGATTCTGACTTTTCCATCGACAGCCAGCTTTTAGATGCGAAGTATCTTAAAGGGCCCGTCACCAGGCCACATAGCAAATTTTAGTTAGACGCTGGAAGTTGTTGTTTGCCGAATGAAGAGCAGTATGCCGCAAGAATTTTTCAAATCGGTTAATTACGAGCTGAGAAAAACAATAATTTGTAGCGGTGCGAAACCATGATGCGAGGAGGCGAGTTTCAAACCCTTGCCACTCGCCCCGTGTAGCCTTAGCAAGCCAAATCCCTTCCCTGCCCTCTTCACTTGACACATACGCATGAACACGTCATGCGCATGCATGGTCACGTGCGCGTGACGTGCCCGAGCCAGCCCGAGCACGCGAGCGGCGTTCCACGGCCGCTACCTTTTTTTTTTTATGTAGCGGCCATGGGCGTTTTGTCGGCGTTCTCTGTGGTGTACTGCCTGTTTCTGCGGGACGGGCATGAAAGTTGAGACATTTGTACGGGCACGAGAGTGGCGGTATCAGAGTAAACGAGCATAATGAGTGCTCGAACGCGCCAGAACATTACTTTCGTTTCCGGGGCTGGCGTCTGCTCGATGCTCTAACCGCGGGGACACGAACGCATGGGAAAGGGAGGCACATTAGCCCCGCATCTCACTGCAATTCACGAAAAAAATGGAAAAGACGCACACATTCCCTTTGTGTGTCTCATTATTTCTCTCAAGTTTTATTAATCTATTCAAGCAACAAATTACACAAACTACACATGTCGTGTCAAATAATTATAGCAGCGTCACGTGCTTCTGTTGGCGACGTCAGAGCATAGTCGTCTACGTAGAGGAGCGACGTAACAGCACTACCATCTATGTAGGGCCATTTTCTCATGTACGTCATCCCCTCATTCTCTAAAGCGCGCGCCCGCGAGAGGAAGGGCAGGCAGCGTTCACCTTGAAATTTGATCCGTTTCCGCGGCGCGTAGCGTTGCAAATTTTGGCAGACGTGATCGTGAACGCCCAGTGTATGCATTGCGCTCGTTATCCGGTGGTGTGCGGCGTGACCACCCTTACTGCGCATGCGCATACCCTCTCCACAACCTCCTCTCCACTCACCCTCTCCACTTCCCCTCTCCACTTCCCTCTCCACTTTCCCTCTCCCCTCCCCCTTTCCACTCTTCCTCTGAAACGCGGGCTAGACATGCCGAAATTCTCTCCTGCGCAACGCCGCGATGAGCTCGAGCGCATGCGCGTCCCCTCCCCTTCTCTCTCCTCTCCTACGCTGCCCCCCTCTCGCCCGCCTGTCGACCGCGTTCCCCGCTCGCCCTGTGAGAATTAACGGCCAGGCTAGATGGAAGATACGACGCGCGTAGCGTCCCTCTTCGCGTTCCACGACGCGAGGTCGGTAGCATGCCCAACGAACGCCAACGGAACGCGATCGTGCAAGTGCTCCGGCTTCGCATCGCCTCATGGTCCCCTTTAGCGGGAGATGGTGTAATTTCTTGAAAGAAGTGTGCTCATAAGCAACGTAAAAGACTGGTCCGTGCCTACGTATGCTTATAAAACAACGCCACGATTAGAGATACGTCTCGACACGCACGCACAATCATGGGTCACTGAGAACAGATGATTCATTTGCACTGCACTTTCCAAGACGGAAGTTGGTACGATAATAAAGCGGCGCCGAAGTCGTTAGAAACAGCAAGTACGATGGACCGCTGGTAATAGTGTTCAAACGCCAGCATCCTTTTCGCTGATGTCCAAGACACGCAGCGCTGACGTATTGTCTGCCATATTACCTAAACGTGATATAGCGCGAATTTATGATCGTAGAATAATGGAGAAAAGCTAACGCGACAAAAAAAGAAGCTTAGACGTGTGAACAGTTCGTTTCCAGTGTTCCCCAGTTGGTAGCTTGGAGCTTCGCACCACGTAATGTTCATACAGGCGATTTGTGTCTTGAGGATAAAAAAGCAACCCAACATGCATACCAATTCACAAACACGTATACATTTCATGATAATTACCAACGTTATTAGTAAGACAGAAGCTATAACTATAAATAAGTGGTTGGCAGCACAATTTAACGCTCCGTTTGCTGCGAATGGGATGGCGCTCTCTCGGTCTTCTCGCATTGGCTGTGCAGATGCTATCGCTGGTAAAACGACAGGGCTCGTATTTGTAAAAACGTCTTGCGCTAGGATTTTTCGCAAGAGAAAGTTTCACGGCCAATCCCTCTGCTGTGCTTTTTCACGGCCAATCCCTCTGCTGTGCTTGTGGTTAGCGAGGCCTACTGTTCATTAGCAAAGAGGATTTTCGAGCGATATGCTTTGTGAATTTAGCCACAGGTCCAATTCTCTCTGCCATGGTACCTGCATAGAACTTTCATGCGTCAGCTGAGATATAGCGGGCAAAACGCCCAATGCGTGCGATTCACGATTGTCAATTACTCGAGCGTCGATCGGTGGTGGAGGCTAGCGACGGTGTCGTTGAAACGCAGGCTTCTGACGAGCATTTACAACGTTCAGCTTTGTAGATTCGGCCACCTATTGTCTAACGACCACTTTGCCTTCAACAGCTGTCGTGTGTTGTGAAACAGATTGCTACGGAATGATCACTTCCGCAAAAGAAAGTAACAGCCATTACTGGCTCGTCGACTGAACAAAAGCGGTTTTCTTGTTACTCATGGAATAAACGCGAAATATCAGAGGGAAACGATGATACCTTGCGCAAACCAACAGAACAAGCCGCTTCAGCGTTGTCAGCAATAGGATAACATTGTGCGCAATCCTCAAAATCGTTACTCAAGGAACACATTTACGGTCAGTCATCTTTCAGGGACAGAACTTCACAATCAATCACGGTTGCTTCTTGCTGTATAACTGGACGACGACGACAAGAAAGCAATGATATGTGAGTGAGACAGCTGCAAAATCAATCAAAATCGAGGGTCCCGCCGGAGGTTTGGTATTGAATTCCACCACAGTGGTCTGGTTATGTGGTACGCTCGGGGCTTGTTGACATACTTTCATACTGTCAGGGTTCATTAGTTCAAAGGAACGCATGGGGATGTCGCCGGCGTAGGCAAGAATCATGAATGTCTGCTGCAGGAGAAATAGCTCATCTTATCATACCGAATAAGGCCGGCCAACCGGAGCCCCAGAAAGGTAATTTTGGATCCGATCTCGGCTTTCGCCATGAACACATAGTCCTTAATACGATTCTAAATAGACTTTCCCGCCCCTTTTTCCTTTTCCAGTACACATAACGCCACCATGAAACACACCATTCAAAAAACCTTTTTGTCAGCATGTCTTTTCAATCAAATTTATTTGCATATATGGCATGCTTTAACCGTTATTCCATTATTATAAAGGCTAAATGCACGCCAGCAACGCTTGCTGCTGCAGAAAAAGCTATGGATTATGCACACTAGTACAAGATTAACATACTGGGTAGTCTCACCTAATAATTATTATTGCGATTATTTTCAGTTCTAACAATCCCTAAATATTCGTGCGGCTTTACGTAGTAATTATCATCTGGGGTGGCCAGTGAATAGTGATGAATGATAAAAGAACAGACATAAAAACCGCTACATTCCCCGACCGCAATAATATTCGGGCCATGATTTCAGGAATTGCAGTTAGCAAGATTACTAAATTCTATAATGAAGAGGTACATTTTGCTTTTGTTTTCTGCTCATCACCGTGCCTTGCACTTTCATGGAATTTCCTTCAAGGTACTTCAACAACGCGTGCGCTGTTTCATACGCAGAACGCATCCGCAGGCACTTTCTTCATAGCTTCTTTATCTTTAGCAAAGCCCGTGTACTTAGATTTAGGTGCACGTCAAAGAACCTCAGGCGGTATAAATTTCCGGAGCCCTCCACTATGGCGTCTCTCATAACCTTATCGTGGTTTCGGGACGTTAAACTCCAGATATCATTATTATCTTTAGTGAAACGCGCCTTGGTAGTTTCAGAGTATACTTGGGAGGAATGCATCTGTAAAAAGAAAGCTAGACCCGCTACGTTCACGTTTGGTCCATCCTACAAAGTGTGATTCATTCAGCTCCTCATGCGCGTTATCTTTAATGCACAAAACCAAGAGCCCCTGTCGAGTAATAACGTATACGAACACGGGCAAGTACTTTATATTGCGTACCGTTTCTTCCTTCAATTTCTTTTCGAATATCTTTCCTGCACAAGTGCAAGGCTTCTTGCAGGTGCCGACAAGACAAGCTTCGTTGAAAATCTGCAGCTGCATACATTTCACGGGGACTCCGCGATGTTTCCTGACAGCTGTCACCCGTGAAATATGTCGGGAATTTTTTAAGGCACTGCTGCGTTCAGATGTGAAAATATGCGCATGCCGCAGTATTGCTGGAATAGCAAGAGAACAGTCGTGTCTGCAACTTCAAACTATTCAATATGACTACACGTCCGCACAGTGTACGTTTCTTCACGTTACACTTCAAGACAGCAAAGAAGCGGCGAATATTTTTAAAATATTGAACGTAATATTGGAATTTTACGCGTAAAACATACTGCGGTTCTCATACTCCAGGATCGAATGTTCGTAACTGGACTGGTGCGTTTCCACCCAAAGTTATGCGCGATAGTTCGCTGCGCCGCCGTGCCCTGTATTGTGCGCAGAGAAAATTAAAAGTGTAGTGTTCCCGTTTTAGTGGTGGGTCGCCGGTGCATCGGATTTCATATAACAGCGTTTGCTCCCATCTTTAAAGCGCTTTCTTTTCATTCCAACAACTTCTATTGGCATGGCTCCTCCAGGATCAGCAACTCGCTGAATACCTCAGCGGACAAGCTTCCATGCTGTACGCGCGCATCATACGAGTCCACGCGCACAGGAATGCATTAAACCTGTGCGCCGCGACTGACAGCGTTACCAGTAATAGCACACCTTGTCTTCTGCTTAATCAAACAATAAATTACGGCTGAAATTCCTGCACGTGTTATGTCAGCTCATAAGTATCCTAATTAAACGGACCTGTTAATTAAGCAGCCTGGGACGTTCGATATATTCTGTGATTTGGCGATATGCTGTGTAGTATTCTGTATGTAAGCGTTTTTAGTTATCATCCATATTGTGCACGGTGATACAAGAGGTGTAACGTTCCTGAACACGGTTAATTACGTGACATACTTCTCTGTTCGTACACCTTTAGTCACCATCCTTCCAGTCTCAAAAATGTATAGTTGGAACCTTGACCATTTTAAAGCGTTATACTAATTCCGAACCACTGATCACTTTTTAACGCGATAGCGTTAAAGAGCTCGTATCGCAGAAATTCCGCCGTCGGCGTCGGCGCCGTTGGTTGTGAGTGAAAAATCATCTTGTACGTGACTGAAAAATCGAAAAAGCTGCAAATGAAATAAATAATAAAAATGTTGGGTCCGAGTGAGAATCGAACCCAGGCCGTCTTCGTGGCAAGCAGGTGTTCTACCACACAGCCACGCCTCTGCTTGGAGCTGCACTGAAAGTAACTTTCATGCTTCCCAAAAATACGCGTTCTGTATACAGGTGTCACAGTACGAGATGTAATATCGCAGTAATAATGCGTGGTACAAGCGTACATTGCCATCGGGCGTCACATCATGTCAATATCATAACGACTTGGTGGTTTAAAGACAGCCACCCGTTACAAAAGGCACACACATTACTGCGCGTATTCCCTTAAGACCACGTAGTGGGTGCATCGCAACTTCGAAAAAAGTTTTTCGCGCATAATTGCTCCTGGTTTGAAGCATGCTACCCATTACATAAGGCACACATCTTAGTGCGCGCATTCTCTTAAACACTCGTAGTGTTCGAAGTGCGCACTAGGGGCAGGATTTCGCTATCGCGTTCAACTCTTAAAGGCGAAGCTTAAGCGGCCCCCAATTTTTTGTTTCGTTTTTTTTTTCTTTTCAGTCTCTCAGTTTGGTCACGCACTCAAGACGGGAACTTGGACTGGCGCCAAGCTTTGCAATTTTCGGCCTTATGGTGGGAAACGCCGCGAAGCAACTGTGAGCGATGCAGGGCATCTCCACAAAGGCTTCCAGCCATGCCGCCCTGGAAGACGCCGAGAGCAACGCCACTTCTAACTTATCGTCCCTGCAGACTAGCGAAATCGGAGACAGTGATGAAGAGTCCATGTTCGGACCGCAGTACCACAGTCACGTGCGCATCACTGTCATCGTCATCATGATCGCCTTCTCTATCGCCGGCAACTGCGTCGTCTGTTGGAGGCTGTTACGAAACCATCGCCGCAGGCGCTACCAGAAAGCGCACGTCCTCTTCTTGAACCTCGCCGTTGCCGACCTTCTGGTTACAACGGTGACGATGACGTCTCAGACAGTGTGGGAGATCATGGGCCGCGCCTGGATTGCCGGTGACGCGTTCTGCCGAGTCTTCAAGGTTCTCCAGACTTTCGCGCTCGCGTCGTCCACGTACATGATCGTCAGCATAGCGCTGGACAGGCACTTCGCCATTGTGTACCCGCTCGCCACCTGCTTGGCGCCCTCACACCTGGCGGCCGCTGCCTGGTTCGCCTCGCTGATCCCTTCTCTGCCCAACCTCTACATGTTCCGGCTCGTTGAAGCCGGTGTGGGACTTCAGTACTGCGCGTCGGTGTTCTACGCCCAGAAGGCGGACTCGTCGCTTCCTCGTCAACTGTACATGACCTTCGTTTTCCTGGGCGTCTTTGTGGTCCCCCTCATTCTGCTGGTCGTGCTCTACGGCCGCATCCTGATCGAGATATGGAAACAGAGCTCGGCTGTGAAGAACCGACATCAGACTGCCTCACCCTTCCCAAAGGCTAAGGTACTGTAGTAGCTTTGTTAGAATAGGTCAGACCTTCTTGAGCCATGGTCATGCGTTGGAATCAACGCAGAGACCTACAAATGGCAGATCGCCTAAAACGTATTTATGGCGACAAAGCCTTGCGACGAGTCCTTGATAATTAATGTTGGTTGGTGCTAACCTGGAATTTATGGTTTAGTGGTTATAGTGCTCGACTGCTGACCCGAAAGTGGCGGGATCGGATCCCGGCCGCGGCGACCGCATTTTCGATGGATTCGAAAATGCTCGAGGTCCGTGTACTTAGTTTTAGATTCACGTTAAAGAATCCCAGGTGGTCGAAATTTCCGAATCCCTCCCCTTCGACGTTCCTCATAATCATATCGTGGTTTTGGGACGTTAAAACACAGCAATTATTATACAACCTGAAATTTATGCAATCTTGCATGGGCGTGTAATCCAGAGTGAAGCAAAGAAAAAATGCGAGAGTTTTTATATGCAAGCTACATGGTTCGATGGCACTTCGGACAGAAGGAACGTTACCCGGCTCTCGCTTTAATATGAAAACTTTCTTTACGGCGGCACTGGTGCTTATGATTATAGCACTTGCTCAGTTGCGTGAAGATACCGCGAGCCGTCCCGGACTACTCTTTAGAATCATCATCTTTTTCCTTTGCTCAATTACACTGCCACAAAGATTACCTCAATGCACATGTGATCTAACGTGAATTTTGCGAATGTTCTATATATTGACTTTTCAGTCGCTGTTCGATCACATGAGTAGCCTAGTGCGCTAAATTTGCGTTGAAAACTTACGCTACGTTAAACTGAACGCACAAAGCCATAACAACCGGATTCTCTTCGTACAATGGGTATTAGTGCAGACATTTCTTTGTGGGTGTATTATGGTCCCGATCTTCAATATGCTTTTCGTTCATCATTCTTCACAGGTGAAGACCGTCAAGCTCACTGCCGCCATTTTCATCGCATTCCTGGTGACCAACGTTCCCTACATGGTGCTCGAAATGGTCCTCGCCTTCGCCGGCGCTGGCGCCTCTCTGGATCAAAACATGGTGGCACTGTTCGGCGTGATCTCGGCCTCGAACAGCGCCGTGAACCCTTACATCTTCCTATTCTTTCAAAAGAGCAGCGGAAGCACAAAGCGGAAGCGGTTCGTGATGCCCTTCCGTAAGGACGCGGTATCCGAGCTTCCCGGAGGTCACACTGACTGCGGTAATGGAGCCGTCGAGCTGTACACCGTTCCGGAAAAGCAGAACTCGCCGGCCACGTACAGTCTCACACCGAGGAAGGTCAGCGAAGTCTCTTCATTTGGTCAACCCACGGAGCTCAGCAGCTTATGACGGTTTGGACCCTTCCGCCGCTTCAGCAAGTCTTCGCGCACAGGGAGCGGTGAGAGACAGTGATGTGCTGATTCTGCTGTTGTGATTGGTGAAAGTGTGATGACGTCACACAACCACCGACTTTAACTGCGATTGGTACCTACGACCATACTGATCAAAAGCGGTGTGTCTGGTGGATTTTGTATTTATATATGTAAGCGAGTGTGTTTGTACTGCGTTTTATGGACAGACACATTTCATACGAGATCAGAAAGGTGCTCTGCTTCGACGAGCTCCTCCGAAGCGTTACTCATCATACATACGTCCCGTGCATTCATATAATTATTGTATATATCTTATATTCTTGATTTTTACGGAACGTTCAACGTCCTTGTACACCTTTGTTAAAAGGCCTGACGGTCAGTGCAATATGGTGATTAGGTCATCTGGGTGAGTTTTGTTTCAATAAAAAAAATGGACTCGTATTGTGCATCATGCATAAGTCAAGCTAACTGCAGTGCGCCGATGTCACGGTAAGTATGCTCTAATACAGTAGCCGATTCCACGGGCACACTTTGTACTGGCTTTTGTGTCAAATCAATGTGTCTGTTGCTTGGTTAAGAACTATGTACCAACATAATACTTTCTTAAAGCTTTCTCTCTTTTTTTTCGTTTGGCTGCCTATAAAATATATAGGGGGGGGGGGGGAGAGGAAGGAAAGGTTCGTGTAACTTGCCATCGCACGCCAAACCCAGTAAACCGGCGTTCCTGAAGAGACATAATAAAGGGGTAGCAAGGGTGTAGAGCGAGAATACGGACTCGATCGAGAACCTGGCGCTTCTCGTGAGCATGTCAGATGGATAATGCTGATAATGACACTCACGACGCGATGGCGGCACGAAAGACTGACCTTGAGGCGCCGCACTATAGTGTCACGGGGTCGCGACGGTGACGAAGGCAGCAGTCGGTGTGTTCAATATGAGACCCTTTATATGGCCGAACTTGTAGCCGGGAAATGAAAACTCAAGCTACAGCAATACACGCTGTACACTGATAGCGGCGAACAGGGCGTCGGCCGTCGATAAACTGAACAGCGGCAAGGCGCGTCGGCATTTATGCATGCGGCATCGAACATTCGAGCCTTATCGCTGGTGGCCACGTTAGTTCGAGAATAAACTCAGCTATTCGCGTTTGCTCGCTCAAGCCTAACAAATAATCCTAAAATAATCTAGAATGTTCCGAGACATGCTGGCGCGGTTTGCGCAAGGCAACAGCTACGTGCAATGGGCCGGTAACAGAAAACATAGAAAGAAAGCAGCGTGTGTGGCCCTACTGTTCGCTGAAGGTATTTCACCGGGGTTGACCTTGGCTAAGCTTGGAGGTCAAGCACATGCACACAGGTGTTTTCTGGGTTTGTACCGGGAGGAGTAGCTATCGCTCTAAGAACAGTTCATACGCTTTCTTCCTTATCATTCTACAATGCAAGAAGGAGGATCAGCTTTCCCTTAGCTATAACTACAGTCGGTATGTTAACACTATGGCTAAAAGCAGAACTGAACAAGCGGTGAAAGGTGGGCTAGTTCGAGCACATATCTTGAACTTGAAAACACAGCGCCCCATCTTGGCGCTGCCTCGAAGTGCGCAGCGCTCTTGGGGCCCGAGTGGTCGTCCATCTACTGCCTCATGTCGCGCGGTCACGCAGTGGTCAATACAGGCCTAAAACAAGGCTAACAATGCTCAAAATCAGTGCAAAATTGACTAACAAGGTCTAAAATAATATAAACTACATACATAGCCGAGACTTAATCATACTGTTTTCCCTAAAATCTTGAGAAACGCTTCAGAGACATCCGGCTGAGAGGGCGCCACCACCTGCGCGATTGCCAATGAAATGGCTGGGTTGCCCGTGCTACGCACTTCTTCGGGTTTCAATGTAGTGGAGCTGCATTAAGCGCAGGATTTAGAACTACAACAAGACCGTACACAATAACTACATTACGGCTACATTAACCGCAGAATTGCCGGTGGATGTTTTCTTATGTTGTAAGTAAGTATAGATGTACGCATACACTATCCTGTGGGAGAGCAGTAAGCTGCCCCCTTACATCTATTTCAGTGACCATACAGTTTCCGCGGAATTGAAGTAACAAGATCAAGAGGTTTAATGTTATCGCGCAGCTTCATCTTTGTGTCGCTGGTTCTAGGGTGAAATTCTAGGGTTCCTAAGAAGGGATGACCAGGATTTGGGGACATGTGCATTTAGCGCCATCTCTCGGCGGTGATAGCGGTGGCCTACCGTAAGTGAATTGGAAATGGGCAAAAAAAAAAAAAATAATGTCTCTTGAAAAAAGCTAGTTGTCAAAGACGACTCCCGCTTCTATACAGCAGAGACTTATTTGAATATTGTGTTAAAATTACAGCACCGCACTACAAACCGCGTCGCTTCCCAGAGTGTTTAATTGTCTTGGGAAGCCACACGCTTTGTAGTGCGACACTGCAATTTTACAAAATGTTTCAGTGGGTTTCTGCTCTATAGAACCCGGAGTCGTTTTTGATAACTAGCTTTTTTCAAGCGATATGATTTTTTTCGCCTACTTCCCATTCAGTTGTGGCAGGACGCCGTTGCTGCCGCCGAGAGATGGCGCCGCGTATACAGATGTCCCCAAATCCGGTAATGTTCACAGGATGTCCCCGCTTCAACTCTAAAGCAAAATAAAACAATTTGTTTGAAAATGACGAGCTTTTTTTTTTTTCGACTTCGAGCCAGGAGTAACCCTCACGCAATCATTTGCATTCTCCACAGTGGTTTCGCTGACTACGCTGCTTGCAACAGCTGTGGTCTTGAGGAAACACTTGAACGTGCTTCGCGCGACTTTCCGCAATACAATGATGGCACCAGCGCTGGAATGACAGATTTATTGGCAATCGTGTTACAGTCGGGTACTGGAGTCGTGGTGTTGCGATTCTCGTAGCAACAGGCCTGCATTAGCAGCTGCAGCATCGACAAGTCTCATCCAGTGCTTTGAACGGCGGTGATTATCTCTCTTTCTCTCTCGCTCTTAAAGCTGTTACTGAGACAAATGAAGGTGATAATATTTCATCCAAACGGCCGTTCTAGTTTTCGGCTGCTGTAATACCTCCAAAGAAATATCGGGACTGCGGGGGGATGAATTACGGGCAAAGTTATAATTAGTTGTGCTGCGAAAAGCTGGTAAGTTACGTCGATTGCGCTTTCAAGAAAAACTACGCGGTTAACAGCATGTCGCTGGGAAAACACCAACGCACGTCTGAACCCCTCGCAGCAATAAAGCGTGCTTTCGAAGGAACATCGTGAACGAAACCTCGAAGCCATAAATGCTTCGGATAGTCTGCTCTAGCAAAACAACTGAAGTTTGCGGCAGCCCGAGTTGCCGATGGTTGTCACAGTATAAAACTTTTCGCCATTCGGAAGTTATTGTGTGCGTCGCGATGAAACTTAGCAAAAACGTAAGGCGCGCTTGAGGGGAAACACTTAATGGGGTGCGTGTGCTTTGTAGGCGTAGCAGAATATTGCCGATGTGATCTTCGTAGCCGCCACAAAAACAATTTTTTTTTCGGGCAGTCGCATAAATTTTACAAACGTTTCTGTAAGCCAACGGTTACTCCGAGCTTTGCGCATGCGTTGCAGAAACCTCCCGCGCGTGTAATAAACCGCTAAAAGCACTTATCCGAGATTAGAAGCATTTGTTTCGAAACGTACATATACACAGAAGTAGGCGCTGCATTCAATATCTTCGGAAAAGTAGCTGTTGCTGTTAACCAGCACAGATCGTAGTGCAGAAACATAACTAGATTGTTCTGGCGCTGCGCAGACATTCCACGTGAACTTAATTGCCATCTTTGCTGGGAAAAACAAACACACTCGGTTGCAATAAAACTAACCGAGCCGTAACTTCATCGAAATCACTTTGTACCGACCTCTACTTAGGCCGCCGAGATATCGTTGCGTATCAAGAACATATAGAGATTTAAACGCTAAATGACTTCTGCGAAGCGCTTCAATGTTTCTGTTCAATGTTTCCCCTTCTAAAATTCTTCAGAAAGAGGATGGCAGAAACATATGTGAGAGATAGGAAGAAGTAAACACAAGAAATGACCAACCATAAAAGAATTAAGTTGAACACTACCTAAGTACGGCAGTATTATCCCACAAAAAGATATCACGATTGGTCTATACTCTGTAAAAAGGAAAACAACATGCAGGCTACACACGTATTTATGTCTACTGTGAACTACTTCACTGCATCTGAAATGCTGGTCAGCTAGTAACTTGCACCCCCGTATGAACTTACTGCTTACTAAAATCTCATTTGTTAGCATTTGGCTTATGCATATATATACTCCCTACTTTGATTCAAGGCTACTGTAGATAGATACAACTGATATTAGCAGACCTGCGCACACCGCACTCGTTATAGCACAATATTAATCTGTGCTTCCTACGCACCGGTCTACACGCAGCATCCTTTCGGGCCAAAAGAGGACGACCATACTTTGCTCGAAGGTTCAGTTTTTCGCATATCAGGAAGAACCATCGCCTGTGTGGGCTATCGCGTTTTAATCCAGTAATGGAACGTACCTTCGTTTGCCTTTCGTAAACCGTTATTACCTATCCTTCTTTTTCGACATCCTTAGTGGCGCACTCAGGGCCATATGCGCTACTAAAGTAACCGTGTGTGCACTGGCTATGGTTAATCCTAGTTAGTTTGAGCAGGTGATATATAGTTTGAGCTGGAAACCTACGCAGAGACCCAGAATTAAAAGGGTAAATTAATAAACCCAGTAAGCGAGTACTACTCTCAACCTTTGGTCTTCCGTGATTGTATACAGCCGGTTTTTTATGCTTATAATCGAATACAGCTCAAGCAGTCCGAGGAGGCCCCGATCAGATGACTGAAGCGCTGAAGCCGATCGCCTCCGCGGATAAAGAAATGGTCCCGATAATGCACTCAGCAATGTTCTCCGAAGGCGGTGCTACCGACCGTCCGGCTCCTGACGTCATGCTAAGGGGCGTGTCCATCGGCGCAGGCGTGTGTGCGTCCGCCTTTGAGGAAGAAATGCGGCAGACTTCTAAATTTGTATCCGACCCCCCCCCCCCCCTTCCGATTCGCTTCACTGTGACTTGCAGGAAAAAATACCGAATTATATTAACCCGAAGTTTGGTTTGCGTATTGGCTTGCGTATTACTATTCACATCGACCTCTAGTGCGAGGGTGTGATGCATAGAAAGTTGCTCCTCTGCTCTATTTATATTGCAAACTATTCACTACGGAGCCGTCTGTCGCTACGTGGGGGAGTTTAAAACACGGACCATTTTTGTTTTTGTTTTTCTTTGTTTGGTTCACGATTTTTTTCGATATAGTTCTGTCGCGCAGGAGTCAGGTTTGTTGGCTGAGCTTGTATTGGCTGCCAACTCTTAAATCATAGTCATTTGTCAACACGTCCGTCGCTCTTAGATGCGTCGACGTAAAAAGAGAGAGAAACAAAAGCATCATAAGCGGAAGCGGAATTTAAAGACTATTAAATTGCAATCACAGAGCTCATTGAAGTCAAAAGCGCGAAGGAGGCGATTCGATAGGAAACAATTGCAAAGGTCAAAAGAAAAAGTGGGAGGAAAAAACAACCGGCAATTTCCATCCCCTTCAGGGCCGCTTCTCCGAACTAATCTATTCTTCTTATCTACATTTTCCATGGGTTTTTCTTTTGCGCGTTGTTTTGCTCAACCGCGTGCGAATTCATTTTAATATTTTTGTCTAGTTTATGTTTAATGAAAACTTTGCTGCCCAGCCAAATAGGCGCATTTATACCATCTCATAGCGGACCTCCTAAAACTTCCCCGCTTCTCCGCACATCTAATAGAAAACTCGTTGCTTCCACTTCTTTTTATCTTTTTTTTTCGCACCATCAGTAGTGTTACTGGAAACATATGGAAATCTCGGAAAGTATACGGTACTTCCAAGACGATTCTAATATACGCCGGTTTTCGCACAGCCATATATGTCTGCGTTACAGCCGGAGAACAATGCAATACACGTCGCCAAGCGTGCACGTCTTCCAAGAAAAATCGATCCGCAACCCCGAAACTAAAAGAACAAATCAGCCCGTGCCGAGGAGGCTTTCGTCAGACCTATGCGGACTGTTGGGAATTCGATATTGCGTAGTGACTCTAACCACGATGACGTAGATCTTGAGTGCTCCGTGAGGACACTAACTACTTTCTGCATTGTTTAACTGGCACGAACTTTCTTAATCTAGCGCATTTCGGTGGTCTGTTGTGATCTCAAAGCTTGAAGCTTCAACCAGACGCACTTCAGAGCAGTTTGTGATGGCTCAACAAAACGTGTTATTGGCAGCTGTTAATGTACCAACCGTGCTTGGATTAAAGGGACACTAAAGAGCAAAACGATTTTTCTCGCATTAGTAAAGTAGTCTTCCACGATACCAAAAACACCACGCTTGCTGCGAGAATACGCTTAATAAGCGAGAAAACGCGCAAAAAGAAAAATACAGGTGGCGACGCCACCTTGGAATTCCCGCACCATTTGCCGTGACGTCACATATTTTTGACGGCGCCTGCTTGGGCCTACGTAGTTCCTAATCGGTTAAACCGAAGTACATCATCCTCTGAGGGGGCCAGAGACTTGACATAACGAGTTTGTGGAAATTTCGTCGAGCCAGCGGTGTCAAAATACGTTAAATGCTCTTTAAAAGATTTTACGTCACGAATTACAAAGTTCGGCGCGAAATTTAAAAATGAAACTTTGAACTTGGTTTTCTCCTCTAATAATAAACCTATGGTGATGAAATAAACTATACAAAAGTTATCCGAGCACACTTTATCAATCTAAACCAATTCATTGTTTCTCTTTCGTGTCCCTTTAAGCAAGTACGCGCAGCTCGAGATTAACCGGGCAAAGCCGCGTAATTTCAGCGCACACGGTTATATTGTCACGTGGTCGTGACGTCGTCGAAGGCAGCACTCAGCACGTCAGAGATAAAACTCTTTATATGGCCGAACTTGTGGCCGGGAAACTGAAAGACAAACTACAGCAATGCACTGATAGCGGCGGACAGAGCGTCGACCGTCGATCAACTGACAAGCGGTGAAGCGCGTCGGCATTTAAACATGTGCCGTCGAATATTCCAGCGTTATCGCTGGCTGTCGTGCAAATTCTAGAATAAGCTCGAGTGTGCGCGTCTTGCGCGCAATCTTAACAAAACGATCTACAATGATCGCGAAGCTTCTCGAACAATGAGGCGCGGTTCGCGCTGAGCGTTGCTGACAGTCTTTGTGGCCGAAAACCGAATACTGCAAAAGTGATAAAGAAACGCACGTGGCAATTTGCTCGATGCTGATGAGTATATCGGTAACGCTAAACCCCCGTTACCAGGCAGCAAGGATGAAGGAATAAACTTGGAGACGGAACTGCGTGACGTAGCCAGGGGCAGTGGTTATTCAGTAAAGTTTGCTGCTGGACGAGTTGGTTGACTTCTAAGGAATACGCGTTAGCGCGAACAGGAAAACAAAGTACGCGAATGCGCGTTTTACGCTTTGACGCTCATCCGTGCCCCCAACTAGTCCTGTTCACTTCACTATCTATCTATCTATCTATCTATCTATCTATCTATCTATCTATCTATCTATCTATCTATCTATCTATCTATCTATCTATCTATCTATCTATCTATCTATCTATCTATCTATCTATCTATCTATCTATCTATCTATCTATCTATCTATCTATCTATCTATCGACGTATTTGTTTTCCAGGTCGTTCTAGTATGCATTCCCTAGAAGCGGTTATTGTAGCCAAAAGGAAGGTAGCACTGTGTTCTGTAGCCCATAAGACAGCATGACTGAGCGCCACTGGGAAAGGTGTAGGGCAATCAAAGTAGAAAAGATAGAGAAGATAGTCTCGACGGGCGAACTCTCCGTGAAGCCGTTCCCTTCGCCTTTTCGCTCGCAGCATCGGTCCACCATGTTATCTTGGAGACAGAACGTGTTAGCCTGGAATGTTTGTTCTGCGGCACTGGCGTAACTTTGCCTGCACTGAGCCCGCGCTCTGACGTGACAACCACGTGATGAGCCCATAATTTCTTGGTCCCAATCGTGTTGCGGAATGCTCTCGCCTAATTCTTTTTTTTTTTCATGATGCAAGGCAACGTTTCGCAGTTTCGCGAATCCAGTCGTGTAGGTAAGCGTTGCATCGCTGTCAAAGATAAATCAGAAAATCGAAGAAAATATTAGCGGTTGGCTAATCAGCAACCGAAAAAAAAAAGAAAGAGAGGTGGTGGACGGCAGCAAAGATTGATACGGGGAGAGAAAGGGGAACTGTGCTTGGCCAATTTCCCATGGCACGCGTCTGTGCAAACAGACCTAAGCATCTGTATGTACAGTACTCACGGATTGAAGTAGGACAATTCAGGGCTAAGTAATGCACATGTTTTCTTTTGTACCGTCTTTAGTTTGGGTCATATCGGCGTAATTTTGACTCGAGTGCATAGATCAGAGCCAACATTATCTTTAGACACCAGATTGCTTGCGACGTGACGTGGTTATCTCGAGCAATTGCGCGTACAAGTCGTTATACTAAACTTTTTGATGTCGTGTTTGAATCCGTGAGTACTGTACTACACGTCTGCAGCTGTGTTGGCACTGTCGCACACGTTCAGTCAAAATGACACGCAGCAATCTCACACAGACCGTGTCTTAGAGTCGCACACAAAGCCACATAATGTGATGACAATAATTACAATAATGATAACGATTCCATGGCTTTCTATTGCTGTCGTTGATGTGTCCTCAGTAACTGGATCCCTTGGGCTATGTTACGATTGCAGTGTCATCATCAATACGTGTTCTCTTAACCTTCATCATGGCAGCATCATCCTTAGCGTCATCTTCTTCAACAATCAGTGTCATGGCTTCACATATGGCTTGATTCACGAGGGACCCGCACTTCCGTTCTCGGTTAACCCGCCGCGGTGGTCTAGTGGTTATGGCGCTTGACTGCTGAACCTCTACTCGCGGGATCAAATTCCGGCCGCGGCGGCCGCACTTCGACGGAGGCGAAATTCTCGAGGACCATGTGCTTAGACTGAGGTGCACGTTAAAGAACACCAGATAACCAAAATTTCCAGAGACCTCCACTACGGCGTCCTTCATAATCATATCGTGGTTTTGGGACGTGAAATCCCAACAGTTATTATTACTATTCGCTCTCGGTCGCGCGGATCGCATCTTCGCCTTTGCAATCAATAAATGTGAGGACCCCGACACGCCTCGCTGGTTTGGCCGTCGCGCCGTCCTTGGGCTCCTTTTGTGTATTTCTTGCGGTAAAAACGACAATTGTAAGAGCCGCGAGGCACTTTTTAAAGTCAATCTCGCTACTCTGACCAATTTTTAACTGAACACAGATTGCCATACACTCACAATGCGCCGCTGGGACCTCTGAAATGTTTCAAAGTCATGCTTGGATTGTGGTGACTGTTAATGAATTCTCCCTTGCAGTGAAAATGACAACGTAGTAATAATCTACGTATTACGTGCGCACCCAAACGTGGCCTGTTTGTGTGCTTGCTCTCCACATCAATATCTTTCTCCGCCTGTCTTCGCCCGTGTTCACGTCGGTAATCTGTCGTCGGACTTTCTCGCAAAGAGATGCCAGCGTTAAAAGTCCGTACTTATATATGCTTCCGCAACAAAGTTTCGCGGCGCATTTGTCGCTCTACGCGAGCTATTATAACTCTTTGAGATGCACGAGCTGTCGTTGAGAGATGGTTCGTATTTTACGGCTGTTACAGAATACGAACAATTGTTAAGCATTCCAGCGTGGCCGTGGCTAATGATACGTCCACTATTAGGGTTGCCTGGAAATTTCTCGTGTAACCATTCCTATTGTAACACTGCGTGTGTGTGAACGCGCGTCCCCTGGCATTATTTTGTGTCCAAACCGCAGTATGGTTGTGAGGCATCCTGTGGCTTAAGAGCTTTCAGATTAATTTTTACCCCCTGGCCTTCATGACGTGAACCCACGTGTAAGTTCACTAACGTTCTTGCATTTCGCAGTCTTTAAAATGAGGTCGCCGCAGCCGGTCACTAACTAGACTATATACAGGTGCAGGACAGATGCAACAAGCGTTTTACAACGCACCAACTCTTCCCTTGAGGTACCAGTCATGGTTTGACCTGCGGCGCCTAAAATCTGGAACGGTGCTCAAAGATAGCTCTTACACTGGAATTTTTCGTGAGTTTCTATTCTAGTCAATCCCGATGCTGGACGTAGTACCAGCGCGGGCGGTCGGCCAACGACAAAAAAGCTCTTATGAACGACAACTTCCTGCATTCGGCCTGTGATCGCCAATTTTAAATGCGAAGCATTTCTTAGCGAACTTCTGCGACTTTGAGCGTATCTATCTATCTAGCCGCCTACGACTTTGTGCTCTCCTGGCCGTTTCGTTAGTCGGATGTATACCAAAATTGGTGTGTCATAACATGGCCTTATTACGAACATAAACGACAGGTCATATCATGAAAATCATGACACGCATGTCATGAACAGCTCGATTTACATTCCACGGCCTTTGGGCTCCCTGGCCGTTCCGGTAATCGGATGTATACCAAAATTCGTGTGTCATAACATGGCCTTATCACGAACATAAATGACAGGTCATATCATGAAAATCATGACACGCATGTCATGAACAGCATGATTTACATTCCAGGCCTTTGGGCTCTTGCGGCCGTTTCGTTAATTTCATATATACCAAAATTGGTACGGCGTGACAAGAGTTCATGACGAACATAATGACAGGTCCTAACATGCAAATCATGACGCGCATGTCACGTGCAGCATGATTTACATGACATGGTCTCGGGGCGCTCGCGGCCGTTTAAATGAAGGGATACATACGAAAACTGGTATGACGTGACATTTCTGTTTGACGAACATAACTGACACGTGGTAACATGAAAATCATGATGTGCATGTCATGTATGACATGATTTAGATGCCACGCTCATGGCGCACTCGCGGCCGTTTCGCTAGATTGATATACACCAAAATTGGTATTGTGCGATATGACTTTATGAGGAACATGAATAACAGGTGGTAGCACGAAAACCATGACATCCATGACATGTATGTCATGATTTACATGCCACGCTCATGGTGCATTCGCGTCCGTTTCGCTTGCGTGATATACACCAAAATTGGTGTTACGCGACACGACTGTATGACGAACGTAAGTGAGACGTGGTAACATGAAAATCATGACACGCAAGTCATGTACGACCTGATTTACATGCCACGCTCATGATGCGCTAGCGGCAGTTTCAGTAGATTGATATACACCAAAATTGGTATTGCGCGATGTGACTGTATGAAGAACATGAATGACAGTTGGTAAGATGAAAACCATGACATGCATGTCATGTATGTCACGATTTAATTGCCACGCTCATGATGCATTCGCGGCCGCTTCGCTAGCTCGATGTACACCAAAATTGCTATTGCGCGAAGCGACTCTACGACGACGGTAAATGAGACGTGGTAACATGAAAATCATGACATGCATGACATGCACGACATGATTTACATGTCATGCTGATGACGCCCTCATGCCGTTTCGCTTGCTTGACACACCAAAATTGGTATTGCGCGACGCGTCTGCATGACGAACGTAAATGAGAGGTGGTAACATGGAAATCATGACATGCAGGTTATGCATGTCATGATTTACATGCCACGCTCATTGTGCATTCCCGGCCGTTTCGCTAGCTTGGTACACACCAAAATTGGTATTGCGCGACGCCACTGTATGACGAACGTAAATGAAAGGTGGTGACATGATAATCATGACATGCATGAAATTTACGACATGATTTACATGCCATGCTCATGGCGCACTCGTGGCCGTTTCGCTAGATTGATATGCACCAAAATTGGTATTGCGCGATGTGACTGTATGAAGAACATGAATAACAGGTGGTAACATGAAAACTATGACATGCATGCAATGTATGTCATGACTTACATGCCACGCTCATGGTGCATTCGCGGCCGTTTCGATAGCTTGATATACACCAAAACTGGTATTGCGCGATGTGATTGTATGACGAACATTAGTGACAGGTGGTAACATGAAAAACCATAATATTCATGTCATGTATGGCATGATTTACATGCTCTACCCATGGTGCACTCGCGGCAATTTCGCTCCTTTGATATACACCAAAATTGGTATTGCGCGATGTGACTGTATGACGAACATAAATGAGAGGTCTTGACATGCGAATCATGTTATGCATGTCATGTACGGTATGATTTACATGCCACTGTCATGGTGCGCTTCCGGCCGTTTTGTTAACGTGATATATACCAAAATTGGTATGGCATGACACGAGTGCGTGATGAACATAAACGACCGGTCATGCATTTATATACCAGAATATGCGTTTCATTGGCATGGTGTACACTAGATTGTGCATGCATGCGTGCATGGCAAACATGCGATATATGGTGGACTAGATGCCATGGCATGAATGATTTCATTTGGCTCAAAGACAAAGAAGGCGATGTATGCAGCTCTTTGCTGGCTGTTTCGCATTACATCGATTCCCACAGTGCGTGGGATCTGCCGAATTTTTTTGTACACCACTTTGCCGTCGTCGGCAGCGCCCGCATCAGTGGCGTGAATGACGAATGGATCAAAGGCTCACGTGGACCGTACGTATACGAGCGCCCGTCAACAACATGGCCGCGCACACAAACGTACACAGGCGCACTGACACAAAATTCGATTAGACGTTTCGCAACACCGTGTTTACAGTTTCGCCCGCACCTTCTGTAGAAATGGAGCTGTACCCCAACATTATTTGTGAGAGACGAGTGCTCAAGGCAGATTCAATTACAAGACATACGCATCAGAGCAAGGCTGTGTTAAACGTAAGCGACACAAACACAAACACATGCTTATCCACTGAGAGGTAGCCGCTCGCTGGAACGATTTTTCACTGTGCAGTGCAACTTCAACTGCAGTGTACAGTTTTGCACAGGGTAGTGAGACACGAAAGTAAGAAAAAAGAAACATTTACATTGGGAAACAACAAATTTCTCGAAATTGATCTTCTCGCAATAATTGTAGGATGTCTAGAAGAAAAACAAACAATCGAAAATATTTTCCCCGTCATTCACGGTGTTTCGGCAAATTATTTTAATGTCTCTATAGAGCGGTAAAGGAAAACTGACGGACCATTCTTCAGCAAACGCACAAACCGCGCTTAAAGACATCAAAAGTTGCGCAATGTCCGCTGATTCTAATTGCTAGTGGATAAAATACAGTGGGTAACTAACACTTTCATTTAAAGAAGCGATGGGGACGAGACTGGAACTAAACTCTCGCCTAGCGCTCAAATCTTACCCATCTATTAGTTCGGTTGAAATCGACGCGAATCAGAGACTGCGCGTATCTGCAATAGACACTTCGAGCACAGACTAAAAGACCAAATAGGATCCCCGCGCATCGTTTTGCCCAGAAGGCCTCCTTAATGACCTGTCGGAAAGCACAGCTCTAAATGTTTTAGCGCATTTTATTTCCCACATTAAGTAATTATTTGAACTAAGGCCCTCGCCCATGCACGAAGATGTCGTACTGCCACTTCTCGTGGGAGCAGGCGCCACAAGATACACCGATGTTAGACGCGTTTACAAATAGAACCGCCAACCGAAAAACAGCCCTTTCTGTGGAAAATGTGACGGAAATTTCTGTCCTAGCCCCAATTTTTCATTTGCGGTGCAGCATGGCATCCCGTTGTGGCAGTAACGCATTCCGTTGTGGCAATATTTCGTTACAGCGGCAGGGGGCCGTGACAATGCCACAACACCACCAAAAGCCGTCACGTACGCTGCCTTGGCTTTACAAGGACGGCATGAAAGAACGGAATGGTAGAGGTATAGAGGAGAGGGGCTTATTGTGCAATAAGAAATAAACAAGAAGGATGCACGAATACATTGTTAAAACAGGGCGAAAACCGGGACGCAGGCACACACTAGCGTACAAGAACAAGCGCTTCTCACTTATCATGGCATTGACGGCAGTGTGGTCGTACTCCAGTTTTTGGCTCCCCTTCTACTTCGTTCAAACACATGAGCGAAATGGCGCGTGACCTTGTTGAAGCTTCACGCATCTGCAAACTATCGCAAGTATGCGTTACTCAGGCTACGGGGAATCTGCATGATAAAGAAATATCGCATCTAGGTTGTGCCATGGGTGTGTTAAAGGTGGTCTTGAGTGCAAGGGTCTGCATATCTTTCGCGCATGCGCTCTGCCGACTCTTTCTTTGTATATATTCTTTGGTGTTTCCAAAAACAGCGCTTCTTCTTGTCCTTACCTTCTTTGTGCTTGTGCTCGCCATCTGACCGCTGAGCTTGCAGTCATCTGACCGCTAAGCTTGCGTTCAAGCGAAATACAACAGAAGGTCACTTCGCTCGCTGCAGCGGCCACGTTTCCTTGCGCCCTCGTTTTGTTGAGGTCCGCAAGATGAGAAGCTGAAGGAGTTAGCTACTAGCCTTCAAGAAGGATCCGTTGATGAGCGAGTTGGTACATGTCTTGAAATATACTGAGTATGTGCAGCGCAATGGTACGAATACAAGAGAAGACACACAAACGACATGGACTGGCGCTGGCCTTAGTCCGTATAACATTCCAATTTCTTGCCATTGCATTCTTGAGTCGCCTGTGGGACAAAACTGCCACTTTTTTGTCTCTGAGGAAAGATGACGTAAAGAAAAAAAAGTCACAGTT
Source organism: Rhipicephalus sanguineus (assembly GCF_013339695.2). Lineage (NCBI taxonomy): Eukaryota > Metazoa > Arthropoda > Arachnida > Ixodida > Ixodidae > Rhipicephalus > Rhipicephalus sanguineus. Next base: position 229,024,636 of record NC_051178.1, read on the forward strand.
TCGCCGCAACGGCGAAGCAATGAATGCAATAGCAACAAATTGGAATGTAACGCGAAGAACGGAAACCAGCTCGAAATTTCCAGCGCGTCGCTCAAGAGCAAAGGACGCACGAAAAGAACACACACAGGACGAGCACGAACTATCATGCGTCACAGCTCGACACTTGAAGCGTACTGCTCACACATAAAGCAGGACGCACGAAACGAACGAACACGTACACACAGGACGAGCGCGAACTGTCACAGTTGTTACTTATTTCTGTTTGAACAGCGCGCTCCTTTCGCAAACGCGGCCGCTGCAGCGAGCGAAGTTACCTTCGTACGCTCTGTGACTTCAGAGCGGACATCGCGGGGAAAGAACAAAACAGACCCCGCTCCACCCCCCCCCGCCCTTCCCTTTCTTTCCTCGATAAGCGCACGAATGCGACCACGCCATGTAGGGCGAAGAGAAACGGCGTTCGCAAAAGCGGGGCGAGCTGGCCGACGCCTTTAAGTGCGCCCGTTGCGCTCCTAGCGCTATCTCGCTGGTAATGAAGAAACGCTTATAGTCCGCCGCGGTGGTATAGCGGTTACGGTGCTCGGCTGCTGACCCGAAGGTCGCGGGTTCGATCCCGGCCGCGGCGGTCGCATTTCGATGGAGGCGAAATGGTAGAGGCCCGTGTACTTAGATTTAGGTGCACGTTAAAGAACACCAGATGGTCGAAATTTCCGGAGCCCTCCACTACGGCGTCTCTCATAATCATATCGTGGTTTTGGGACGTTAAACCCCAGATATTATTATTAAGAAACGCTTATAAGCGCCTGCCGTCTCTAAGTACTGCGGTAAAGGGTGTGTATATAACGCTCGCCGTTAGCCATCTGGACGGTCTGCGCTCTGTGGCATAGTGGTTAGAGCCAGGCGTTGCGGATCGAGAAGGCGCTGGTTCGATTCCGCGCTTCGGAAGCTTTTACAGCGAAAGCTGTTATGAGATCATTTCACCGGCCGTTTTTGGCGCCGTAGTTGTCCGCCGCCGCCGCCGCCGCCGCCGCCGCTGCCGCCGCCGCCGCCGCCGCCGCCGCCGCCGGTGTCCGTAACCAGTATCGCTCGAAATAAGAAAAAAAACTAAATAAGAAAAAAAATTCCAGGATGGAACGAGGTTCGAGCCTGGGTCCTCTGCGTGGGAGCCCAGTATTCAACCTCTGAGCCATGCCGGTGCTTGAAACTGCTTTGCTAAAAGGTCCTATACAGGCTTCATGTCGGGAAGGAACCACATTAGCGTATGCAATATAGCGTGGTAGATGAGTAAAATAAGCACCAAGCGTAGCACAACGCGAATTCTGTAACCAGGCGTCACACAATGCGAATTGCGCAACGAGTAGGTTGTTGAATGCTTCCAGCCCATTACAAAGGGCTCTGCAATATTTCTTCATCGTCATCAGGCACAACATCAACAAAGTGCGCATAATGTCTTACATGCGTTTAGCAGGTACCAACGCTCTCCGTAGAATGGCGAAAAATGGCACAGTGCCTGCTGCCCTACTTCTCAAAAATTACAATGATTTATAGCGTAGTGGGTTCCTCGCAAGCGCACTTGTATTGTTTGCCAAGGAAGCACATAAGCGCATGATCCACTTCCTCGGGGTCTCAGTAAAATTACAATGATTTATAGCGTTGTGGGTTCCTCGCAAGTGCACTTGTATTGGTTGCCAAGGAAGCCCATAAGCGCATGATTCATTTCCTCGAGGTCTCAGTAAAGTTCTTCGCCCCCCCCCCGTCTCTCTCCCACGTCAACGTATGTTATACAGCATGACGGGAGAGGGAAATAGCAACCGGGCGTCACCCAATGCAAATTATATAACTGGTTGGCCGTTTAGAGATTCCAACCCAGGGCTGAGGCATAATTCTTCATCGTCATCAGTCGTCGCGTCAACAAAGTGCACATAATGCCTTACAGACGTGTAGTTGGTGCCTCGCTTCTCCGCAGAATGACGAATAATGGCTTATTAGGTGCTTCCCAATTTCACAAAAATTGTGATTTATGGCGTAGTGGGTACCTTTCTAGTGTACTTGTATTGTAGCCCCAAGAGAGCTTAAAACGGGCTCTAGAAACGCCGCTCTTCCAGCTTTCGCTGTGACTGTGCTGCGGTTTCAGCGCAGGCCTGGCGTTTTTTTTCGGAATTATTTTTCTTTGGGTCTTTTAGATATATATACATACATACTTATACATATACGCAACATGACGGCGGCGACGGCGACGGCAAAAACCAGCCGAGACTGTCAATATAATTGCTATCGCAATAAAGAGAAAGTCGACGCTTCGATCAAGTACAATCGTCATCTTTAACAAAGGGCACATGCAAGGTCGTTGTTAACGTGTCGAGCAGCGCTACGGCAAATTGCGAAAATAAACGAAAGGAACGGTGCCCTTCCTTCTGCACAGAATGTAGCTTGGAAGCGGAGAACAATATGACGCTAGCTACTGCAGCCCTTGCGGGAGCACGGCTCAACGCCAACGGAGAATCGGAGACGGCTGTTACAGAGAGAAAGAGAGGTAGTAGAAAGCGTCAGGCTAACGGGAAGTAAAGGCCCAGGGGACTATCGGCTTCTATGACGGCTAAACACAATGCTGTGGCAGGCAGGGAAGCCATTCCGAAGGGAGAACTCCGGTGGTACGGCTGCCTTGCAGATGATAGCTTGCTTTCCTTTACTGTGAGCACCCATTCTTTCGCGTTTTGTTATTTCCTTGTTGTTAAAAGCTGCATGCCAGCGCAGACGAAATGAAGAATGTGATGGGAATGTGATGAAGAATGTGATGTTGCCTCTCATGTTCACTCTTGACTAAAATTGCTTCCGAGGCTACGGTAAATACGCTAGATAGATAAGCAGAAGAGGGAATAGTGTTCTTCTCTCCTTTCATCTTTTCACTTCAGCGTACCACCGAGCAGCACGGGGCTGTAAGTTCTACTTTCATAAATATTAAAGTGGTGCATCAACACTTCATACACCCATAGCAGTACACATAATACGCTTCTGCAAGGCATGTAACTTCACGTGTTCCTTTTGGTGACCTCTACGCGCCGATCTGCCGGTGCCAGCAACAGTGTTGTGCCGTCGGTTTGTGTGGGGTCGTAAATCTCGTCAGGCGGCAGGGTCCAAGTCGTGCGTTGCATCAGCCTGACGAGAACGTAAAAAAGAACGGTCGGCACGAGCTTTTCCGCGAGGCAGCTTCGGGCGCCCAGGCCGAAGGTCAGCAACGAGGGCTTGTCCTTGGTGGACAGCACACCCGTCTCGTCGTCCAGGAATCGTTCGGGCTTGAAGGAGCACGGGTCCTCCCACAGGCTCGGGTCCCGGCCAGCTTTAAATATGTTGTAGATGAGGATAGCATTCTTGGGTATTAGCACGCCACCTGCGTGCACAAAGCAAGATCTCCCGTCAGTATAGTGACATTTTGTACACTCTGCGACAGAAATATTCTTTGACAGTTTAATAGAAGATTTACTTGCGGAAAGCGACCTCATTCGTTTAATTCGATGTGCAGAAAGAAACGTGCCCCAGTTCCACCCATTGTGAAATCCGCAGAAACAGCGAAAGTGCGGTTCTCCTGTGTTTCCCTTGTGATTTTCTGTTATGTTTTGCGATTTTGTGTGGGTGTTTGTGTTTACATTATTTGTAGAGTAGAGATGTACGGGAGAGGACGTGTGGCAGCCCCTACCACTCCTGCTCCTGCTACAGTGACTTTAGACCCTATTCACGCTCGAGCCACGCTGCCCCGTTTCAGTGTGCGGTTACCCTTCCTCCGTGACCGAAGCAGTTTCGCCATGTATGGTTGTATACAGGAACAACAGTGTGACTACCGCGGATACTCATCTGTAGCCGGCGAAGCCCTAGAACAGCTGCACTGTAAAAAGATACTGCTAAAACGTTAGCTTTCGAATGTTCAGCCAGAACGCTAACACAATAGAAATTCATTGGTATTTGATTTTCCGAATGTATCCTTTGACACTTGCCTAGCCATTCGTCGTGCTGCACTCTGCGAGGCAATCCTAGAAGTGCGGGTGGGTGCAGTCGCAGGGCTTCCAGGATGCAGGCCATCGTGTACGGAAGCCTGTCTCTGTCTTGCATGGTCGGTCGCCTCTCACCTGTCGAGAAAGGACTCGCACAGTTGGCAACTAGCCTCCCGATATTAACCACAGCTTACTAATTGCTACAGCCTTGACCGTATAGTTCTAGAATACTGCTTGCTTGTCATGCATTATCAAGCAGGCCTCATTTCACTTCCATTTGCACGTTGTGTGCACGCTTAAGTTTCATAATCTCGTGAGCACGGGCACATTAACTGTCACTTACAGTCAGTTTACAACGCAGCCCTCATTTGTCTGCTTTTAAGGACAAGACGGGAAACGTATGCAAATGTTTAGTGATAGGCAATGTATGATCATGTACCAATAATAGCGTGGATCTCGCTCTGCACTTTCTTCTGGATGGCAGGGTCGCGCACGATTTCCAGAAGTAACCAGGTGGCAGCGCTCACGGAAGTGTTTAGGCCAGCTGAAAAAAAAAAAAGGGGGGGGGGGTAGAGACAGAGTTGTGGCTTTAGTCGACAATTGTATTGATCTCGGTTTATTTAACCTGTACAATTCGGGAAATAAAAAGAAGAAAGAGTAATGTCTCCTCTTGTTGCAGTAACATCCACTTGAAAGGACACATTAGGAACATTTATGTAATTCATATCTACTCTTATAAAAAGATTTGTGAGGACGGGAACTAGAGCTACACCTCAGGTATTCCCAGCAATATTTACTTCGCTTAGTTTAACTTTTTTTCTTGCAGTTGTAACGAATGGTGCCTATTCAGCATCGTTCACTAGCTGAAGCAAAATTATACCGGCACATCAAAAATGCACACGTCACAGAATCATGCTAGTAATGTATTCAAAGGATAAACGACGTTTACCTGAATATTCCCTACCACGGAGACGCTCGCGAAAGGCAGTGCAGGCAGTTCGACAGAACCAACTGCACAACCCGTTGTAAACTTATGCTGAGATCAATTCAAGCCCCATCGAATGGCTGCTTGGAATGATCGGCGACTTGAGACCGTGCGATCAGGGTTTTAGCATTGTTGGTGCCTGGCTATTAAAGCGTCGTACAAGTGTGTTTCTAGAAAAGTAGAATGAAAAAATTACGTTACTGCAGTAATTGATAAAGTTATCGGCATGATACTCATTTGTTTGTTGCGATCACTCGTTCGTCCAGAAACCACGAGCACGTTGACTGAACTGCCTCAGAACCACCGAGGTTCGCGACGGAAGCGAGTAAGGGTTACCCTCGCACACTGTGCATACGGTAATTCTATCTAAACGTGAAGAAAATTCTTATATCAGTTCTACATAGCTCAAGAAGCTTTCGTAATCCAACCTTTTCCCACCCGTTCTACACAATCACAACCCTTTAATACAACGCCTTCTGCCGACACTCCTATATAAAGGTTACAGCAACACGAGTATTTTGTTCCTGCGGAAAAATTATTCGCAACTACTAAGTTTGAGTACTGACTGCCTACGCAAGTTATGTTTCTTTTCATTGCTAATGGAACATATAGTTCGGGTTACGAAAGCCGGACAAAAGCATCGATTACAATCATCGGACACAGGTAACTCAATATGTTTTCAGAATTCATTTCTAGCTTTCTCAATGCTAAAAAAGTTTCTTATACGAAAGAAACGTACAGCAAGGCCACGCTTATCTTCTCTGAAACGTAAACTCTACCATAGAACCTTGAGAGACCACCTACCTTCAAACAGGTTCAGCGCAACCTGAATCAGGTTTCTTTCGGTCAGGTAGACAGCATCGTTCCTGTCTTGCGCAATTGCTTCCTCTCTGGCAGCCAAAATAGCGTGTACGAAGTTGAGTTCCTTCCCTGCACCCATCGCCCAGTATTCACGTTAATTGCGCAAAGACTGTACCGGTTTTATCGCAAGCGAAAGTTTTGATCTAGACTTTGATGCAGAAATCGTAAACTAAAACTGAAAGGTTTCCCTGGCACCCACGTAACCAAGAGCCTTTTCTGGGGTTTGCTGAACATATCGTAACTGGCGCGAAGCTAGAAACGAAAAAGGGCCGGAGGAAAGAGACAGAAGAGCGCCAATTCTTCTCTTTCCTCCGGCCCTTTTTCGTGTTTCTAGCTTCGCGCCAGTTACGATATGTTCAGCAAACTAAGGCACCAACTCGCCCAAAAACAAGTTCTTCTAGAGTACTTTTCTGGGGTGTTTGTGCGTTTGTAAATAAGTTTCGTTCTGCCCTCCTTCGCGCGCTTACATACGCAGACAACTGTAGGGCGCAGCGAAGCGGAACCCTTTACAAAGCATTAAATGCAACCTAAACTGCACTTCTATTTCAAATCGAAAGACAGTAATAAAAGTACAAAATGTTCAGGACTGTCCAACGGCGAAACTTTTGAACAACGGATTGCCAATAACGTTCTCTCAATATTCAATCTTCCGGAAGCTTCTGCATGGATATGAGCAATTGCCTAGAGTTCTTAGGGAAGCCAATTACAATGCAATGGCTGAGCTTTCTACTGTCGAGCCAGCTGGTGGTAACTTCAACGAAACCTTTCATACCGGTAAAGCTAGCATTCCTGCGAGGAACCTTGTATATTCAATGGTGGAATGATCGTTTCTTGTTCAATCCGCACATTATAATACAGGTGGCTTGTCTTATTAGATGAAAAATGTAGATGTTTCTGTAGGGATAAAAGTGATAAAATCATGTGCTATGTGAACAAGCTGAAGCATGTTTGATCTTTCATTGATAGTACATGCTTATTTTAAGGAAGGGACGCACAGTCAGATACCATTAGAAAAGGCGCAGTGTAGTTGAGCTGCAAGCGCTTTGTATTAGGTTGAAACACAAATGGTGCCCAGACACGTGGCGAAGATGCGCTATACACGGAAATGCACTGGCAAATTACGAAATGGGCAACTAAAGACAAACTGCGCGAAAAACACCATCGTCGAGTGAGGAACACGAGAGAGCCGCAGACTAGCAACCGAAGATTTGTCGTCGGATACACATATACATACCGCAGTACAAACACACGTGCGCATAATCAAGTTCTAGTTTATACAGCATCACAGGCCACGGGGCAGCCTAGACCCACGCCATCAGATATTTAATAAAGTTCTATCACTCAGACTGTCTTGTCACGCACGTATCACTGAACTCGTGAATAATGAAAGCTTCAGCAATTTTCCATGAGGTCTAGCGATAGTCTGTAAGCTTTCACATGTATGTTTTTGTGCCGCGGCATTTATATTCGCATCTGACAAAAAATATTCAATTGCTAGTCTGCGCCGGCCTCGTGTTCCTTTCTCATCCCTAGCGTGTTTCGTGCAGTTTGTCGTTAGTATGTGACGGTGGCACTGTACAACAGTCATAGGCGTTCACAAAGGCCCGTAGTCGTTAAGAAGCACAAACGTGCTTTAACTGCCTTGTGGGCCGCCGAGCGATGGGGACGGTGCTCCAGCAGCATCTGCACGGAGAGCGGCCGATCGTCCAATCGTCGCATCGAATCAGAAAGAGTTCGTCTTTCAGAGGCAAATCGAGGGCAGTGGCATAGCAGATGATCGATGTCTTCCTCATCATTTCCTTTTTTTTTTCTCGCTCCCCTATCTCTCTCTCTCTCTCTGTCTCCCCCATCTTTCCACTCCCCTTCCCTTTTCCGCAGTGTAGGGTAGCCAACCGAACTGCTGTCTGGTTAACCTCCCTGCCTTCTCCCTTTTGTGTTCGTTCCTTCCTTCCTTGTCGTTAGTATGGATTACGAACCCGGCCAGTGCTCAGTTCTACGAAACGGGTCTGCCTGCAGTAAGGATTGGTTGGTTTGTTTACGGGGTTTAACGTCCCAAAGTGACTCCGGCTATGAGAAACACCATATTGGAGGGCTCCGGAGAATTTAGACCACCTGGGGTTCTTTAACGTGCGCTGACATCGAAGAGCACACGGGCCTCTAGCATTCTGCCTTCGTCCAAATGCGACCAGTGCGGCTGGGATCGAAACCGCGTCCTGCAGGACCGCAGCTAGGCACCGTAACGACTGCGCCACCGCGGCAGCATACACAGTAACGTACGGCAGCCTTACCTTGAACGTAATCAGCTTTAGCCTTGTCATACAGGCGGCTGAAGATTGCCAGGAGCTCATTCATGTGGCGCCGGAAGGCCCTTTCCAGGCGCCATTGTAAGAAGCCAAGCCACGGTGCAATATCACTTTGCAGTGGCGACATGTCGGGCAGGCCTCTATTTATGTTGGCCAGCTGCACAAAGTCCGTGCTGTTGGCTTCGAACCTGAATTGAAAACACGAGCGTTTATCTGAGCTGGCAGCAACTCGCGACATATTTTGTCCTGCGTCATGACGATAGTATGCATGTACAGCATCATGATATGTCCAGCATGATGACTTCCTAAAAGTGTTGTTTATGAAGAATGTTTTTAACGCAATGCGTTTCTGTTACTACTAGACCTTGTCTTTTACAGCGAAAGCTGTTATGAGATCATTTCACCGGCCGTTTTTGGCGCCGTAGTTGTCCGCCGCCGCCGCCGCCGCCGCCGCCGCTGCCGCCGCCGCCGCCGCCGCCGCCGCCGCCGCCGCCGCCGGTGTCCGTAACCAGTATCGCTCGAAATAAGAAAAAAAACTAAATAAGAAAAAAATTCCAGGATGGAACGAGGTTCGAGCCTGGGTCCTCTGCGTGGGAGCCCAGTATTCAACCTCTGAGCCATGCCGGTGCTTGAAACTGCTTTGCTAAAAGGTCCTATACAGGCTTCATGTCGGGAAGGAACCACATTAGCGTATGCAATATAGCGTGGTAGATGAGTAAATAAGCACCAAGCGTAGCACAACGCGAATTCTGTAACCAGGCGTCACACAATGCGAATTGCGCAACGAGTAGGTTGTTGAATGCTTCCAGCCCATTACAAAGGGCTCTGCAATATTTCTTCATCGTCATCAGGCACAACATCAACAAAGTGCGCATAATGTCTTACATGCGTTTAGCAGGTACCAACGCTCTCCGTAGAATGGCGAAAAATGGCACAGTGCCTGCTGCCCTACTTCTCAAAAATTACAATGATTTATAGCGTAGTGGGTTCCTCGCAAGCGCACTTGTATTGTTTGCCAAGGAAGCACATAAGCGCATGATCCACTTCCTCGGGGTCTCAGTAAAATTACAATGATTTATAGCGTTGTGGGTTCCTCGCAAGTGCACTTGTATTGGTTGCCAAGGAAGCCCATAAGCGCATGATTCATTTCCTCGAGGTCTCAGTAAAGTTCTTCGCCCCCCCCCGTCTCTCTCCCACGTCAACGTATGTTATACAGCATGACGGGAGAGGGAAATAGCAACCGGGCGTCACCCAATGCAAATTATATAACTGGTTGGCCGTTTAGAGATTCCAACCCAGGGCTGAGGCATAATTCTTCATCGTCATCAGTCGTCGCGTCAACAAAGTGCACATAATGCCTTACAGACGTGTAGTTGGGCCTCGCTTCTCCGCAGAATGACGAATAATGGCTTATTAGGTGCTTCCCAATTTCACAAAAATTGTGATTTATGGCGTAGTGGGTACCTTTCTAGTGTACTTGTATTGTAGCCCCAAGAGAGCTTAAAACGGGCTCTAGAAACGCCGCTCTTCCAGCTTTCGCTGTGACTGTGCTGCGGTTTCAGCGCAGGCCTGGCGTTTTTTACAGCGAAAGCTGTTATGAGATCATTTCACCGGCCGTTTTTGGCGCCGTAGTTGTCCGCCGCCGCCGCCGCCGCCGCCGCCGCTGCCGCCGCCGCCGCCGCCGCCGCCGCCGCCGGTGTCCGTAACCAGTATCGCTCGAAATAAGAAAAAAAACTAAATAAGAAAAAAATTCCAGGATGGAACGAGGTTCGAGCCTGGTCCTCTGCGTGGGAGCCCAGTATTCAACCTCTGAGCCATGCCGGTGCTTGAAACTGCTTTGCTAAAAGGTCCTATACAGGCTTCATGTCGGGAAGGAACCACATTAGCGTATGCAATATAGCGTGGTAGATGAGTAAAATAAGCACCAAGCGTAGCACAACGCGAATTCTGTACCAGGCGTCACACAATGCGAATTGGCGCAACGAGTAGGTTGTTGAATGCTTCCAGCCCATTACAAAGGGCTCTGCAATATTTCTTCATCGTCATCAGGCACAACATCAACAAAGTGCGCATAATGTCTTACATGCGTTTAGCAGGTACCAACGCTCTCCGTAGAATGGCGAAAAATGGCACAGTGCCTGCTGCCCTACTTCTCAAAAATTACAATGATTTATAGCGTAGTGGGTTCCTCGCAAGCGCACTTGTATTGTTTGCCAAGGAAGCACATAAGCGCATGATCCACTTCCTCGGGGTCTCAGTAAAATTACAATGATTTATAGCGTTGTGGGTCCTCGCAAGTGCACTTGTATTGGTTGCCAAGGAAGCCCATAAGCGCATGATTCATTTCCTCGAGGTCTCAGTAAAGTTTCTTCGCCCCCCCCCGTCTCTCTCCCACGTCAACGTATGTTATACAGCATGACGGGAGAGGGAAATAGCAACCGGGCGTCACCCAATGCAAATTATATAACTGGTTGGCCGTTTAGAGATTCCAACCCAGGGCTGAGGCATAATTCTTCATCGTCATCAGTCGTCGCGTCAACAAAGTGCACATAATGCCTTACAGACGTGTAGTTGGTGCCTCGCTTCTCCGCAGAATGACGAATAATGGCTTATTAGGTGCTTCCCAATTTCACAAAAATTGTGATTTATGGCGTAGTGGGTACCTTTCTAGTGTACTTGTATTGTAGCCCCAAGAGGAGCTTAAAACGGGCTCTAGAAACGCCGCTCTTCCAGCTTTCGCTGTGACTGTGCTGCGGTTCAGCGCAGGCCTGGCGTTTTTTTGACAATTCAGTCAAATCTTGTGTGTGTGTGTGTGTGTGTGTGTGTGTGTGTGTGTGTGTGTGTGTGTGTGTGTGTGTGCGGTGTGGTGCGTGCGTGCGTGTGCGTGTGTGTGTGTGTGTGTGGCGTGTGTCGTGTGTGTGTGTGCTGTGTGTGTGTGTGTGTGTGTGTGTGTGTGTGTGTGTGTGTGTGTGTGTGTGTGTGTGTGTGTGTGTGTGTGTGTGTGTGTGTGTGTGTGTGTGTGTGTGTGTGGTGTGTGTGTGTGTGTGTGTGTGTTGTGTGTGTGTGTGTGTGTGTGTGTGTGTGTGTGTGTGTGTGTGTGTGAGAGAGAGAGAATATTGCGCGAAAACAAGTGAATGCTTTCTCTTTTCTTGCAGCTAATTGGCGTCTACGCTTGAACATTGAAAAAAGACTTCCACTTTGTCGAATTCATACCTGCTAGAGGACCTGTGGCTAGCATGCATGACATCTGCATGCCAGCCACAGGTCCGTTGTAGGAGCATAACCTTCATATTATATTACGCATTTTTGCTAAGTTTTACTCGAAACTTACTAATGTACAGTACACATAATTCACTAGTAGTAATATCGGGGCTTTTACGTGTCACGATGGGATTATGAGGCACGCCGTAGTGGAAAGCACCCTGAAATTTCGACCATCTAAGGTTCTTTAACGTGCGCTGAGATCACGCAGTACACATCACATAGCTCATTATAATTCAGTTTAAGTTTCAGTTTATTATTCATTCAAAATGCATAGGTTTATTGTTAGAAGCATGCAGATGAGGGTCCCAAAGTCAAGCGTCTGCAGCGGGACCCCCGGTTAACAAGAACACTGAAATGATTAATTATTACAGCAGGTCAAATTTACGCAACGTAAAAGTAAACATATAATAAGCGTACAAGTAGAAAGAACACCTTCAGTGCTATACAAGGAGTACATAAGAATGAGTTATACATCTGAATGAACATACTATTAAATAGCAGTCTAAATTTACAAACATTTTGCAAGCTAACGACGATTGTCCGTTTTCATTCGGGTAATATATGGCATCCGAAGAGATTAATGTGATTTTATGTTTCTCCGTGTCCGGTAAGAAATCGGCGTTAAAAAAAAAAACTTTAATTCCTAACTGGTCTTTCCCATGACTGGCTGCATTCGATGACACCATGTCGAGCTTCAAGATTGGCTGTACATTACTGTTACGAAAATTCCTGCCAGTCCGTGGTCAGTCTTCCTACTCGTGTCTTAATTTTGTAGCAGTTCTTGCTCTTGTCTTAAAGGGACTGTCTACCGCCCTTCATCGCTTTTCTGTTTTGTACCGCAATAGAAAGCGTACCGTCTGAAGTGTCCAACCTTGCAGCGGTTTCTCTGGAAAGTGAGTATAAATTTTGTAAACAGTATTTTTCGATCTGCGTTCGGTCTTCTTCCATTGGCGTGAAACATGTCCACAACACTGGTTGGTCGACGATTGGTTGGATGACGATTTTAGTGCCGGTAAAAATTAAAACCGAAAGCAAATGTGATTTCTGTACTTTATTTTCGCTGAACACTAATGTAATGAATGTAACAGTCGTTTTCAACGCGCTAGCGGGTAAATGAAGCCTTATCATACGGTTACAGAACACTTGTTTTGCTGTAATCGCCGTCTATGCGCTTATTTTAGCACTGCTGCCGCAATCCAAACCAAGTTGATTCATCAAAAAGACACGATAAATGCACGCCTTCACATCGCCAGACAAATTGGAAGCCATCCTAACAAACGATACCGCGGCACAGTACGACCAGCGCGGAAGGCCGTATGGCATAGCGCATGAGTTGAAGCAGACGAAATCGAAGAGGGTGCCGCAAGCAGCGCCACCGTGTGCCTTTTTGGATGCGTGAGAAAAAAAAAAGCAAGAAAAAAATTACTCTCTGACGCAACCGAAAGCTGCCTCAAGTGCGTAAAATACAATTTCAAGTTATGCATGTTTGTTTTTAAGCAAAGTGAGTCTACCTGCGAGGATATCTTGTCCTACCTGTAGATGGACCACATCGCTGTTGGGTGACGCTAGCGGTCATTCTTTCACGATTTTCAGCATCAAATTAAAAATATAATTCCTTTCTTATGGGGCCAAAGCATGCTCGTTGCCACTGATGTGACGAACGATCTTCTCATTTTCACAGCAATCAGAAAATTTTTTCCGCGCGGTAGACAGTCCCTTTAACAAGTCAGTTAGCCTAGCAGTACCCCTTTCCAAGCATAATTACATCATGTTTTAAAGCTGAACATTTTGACAGATTTTGACAGAATAATTACATCAAAATGATTTAATTAGCAAGCAAGCCGTCAGTAGACCACAGGTAGCAGAAAATGAGAAACCCGCAAGTCTCAGGGTCCCCCAAATTACCTCCAAATATTTACTTATGAATAATTCTTTCGCGCTTGATTTGCACATAATTTGCGGTATATTCTTATGACTGTTATGCCTACTTCGTTGTAATGCCTGAGAATATCAATATTTCTCTGTGGATACATTTCTGGGGGCACAACATCTTTGATGCAAGTCCTTGTTATTTATACTGCATGCTCTCCAAATTTTACACACTTCTTTATTCTCTCTATCGTTATACAATCGAACATTCTTGTACGTAAACGTAAACTCATGATATGAACAACGTGATCTTACTTGGCGCTAAATGTTGACGCTGCCGTTATGTTGGAGATGATGAACAATAAAGGATCTCTCGCCTTTACCGCAACTGTCTCGCAATCCAACGAATTCACATATGCGTCGACGACATCACAGCAAAGTTCCTCCAGACTTTCGCTGGAAGTGTGTTTCCTACAACCACGAAGAAAACAATTGTCACGAAACCTCCGGTACGTACAGAATTGCGTAGAAGGCAAAGAATCAAATTGTTGAATCGCAGCAAAAAACCTAAATGCACTTTAAGCAACGTCTGATTGATCCGATCATAAGGCACCTTATGAACATCTTGAACATCCTGATTATCAGCCTTTTTTTCAAAGCAATTTACTGTTCTGGTATAATCAGAGCCTTTCTTCAGGAAATACCTCTTACCTCACAGCAGCCAAAGCGACTTTTCTCAGTGCTCGCCAAGTAGGGTTGGCATCTTCAAAAAGTATATCGTGATCTCCTTTCTCCTTGCGCATTTCTCCTGCAGGTGAAGTAATTTCCTGTTATTTCGAGAGCAACTTGCCTGATATCTTTATCAATTTATAATGCTTTACGATCGAATCTTCCCATTGTACCTCTCATTTAGACCTAGATATTGCTTTTGAAACTCGGGCAATTAAGGAATAGTTTTCCAGACTGCCTTCGCTGAACTTTCTCTTTTTCGTTTTTTTTTTTTCGTTCAATGAGTTCCAGGAAAAGAAAAAGGGCACTCATTGCAGGTCGCTGTCAATGCCGCTGTGAAGCAATAAAACAGAGTAAATGTGAAATATTAAACTGTTTGTGAGTGCAAACATTCGCTCTTACATTGCATAGCTTAAACAATAAAGCACTGACAAAGGAATACTAAGAATAACATACGACGAGTAATAAGGAATATAGCGTGTAGAAAACGAACACTTCCATTTTCCGCGTCTTCGGTGCGCTTCAAGCTAATTTTTCAAACGAGAAAACGGGAAGTCGGGTGTGCAGCATAATATACGGTTTTCATAAAGAATTTACATTGTGGTTCTCGTGATTTTATGCCGCCAAACAAAGGTTAAGCACTGACAGATGCGCGAAGAAGGGAAACAAACAGCACATAGACTGCTGTTGTCCATTCTCGATTCCCGTATATGTGTTTGTTTGACTCTAACGTACGAGTGATTACTTTCGAACAAACAACACATTAGTCAAGGACTCACCCATATTACAGGGCGGCCGTCCACCAAAGGAGTTTCGCTTAGATACGAGAGCCTCCCTGATAATCTCGGGACTGCCTAAGACTACGACAGGTTTTTCACCCATCCAAAAGGTGTATACTTCACCGTACTTCTCTGACCATTCCAAGATCCTCTCTTTGAAGTATTTCCTCGCCCCAACATCTGTATTAACAAAAAAGCAACATATGAAACCACAGGCTAAGTCATGTTGTTTTCATGTTATGTTACTGTCTACTCCATGCCAAGTACTTTGGCAGGGATTATCCATAATTGTATTCGAACACCTGTAGCCGCTTCGTAAACAAGGTAAACTTGTGCAATAAATCTACATCAAGAATGCTACTTTGTAAAAGGTCACACGTCGCTTTTAAGTGATCGCTGCTAGAAGAAAAGTTCGGGGTTCCTTTCCTTTTCTGTTTCTTTCGGGCGTAAACAGAGCGTTCACTCACTAAGTTTTGACGCCGACAGAAAGCATTGCTTCTTTAAAAGAGTAATTGAAATAGCAAGCAGTGCCACCCTGCATACATGGGTGTATTAATTCATTCACTAACCATGAGAAAGAAAATTAGGGCGCGTTAGACCAGACTATCGCAAGATGCAATAAGCTGAAGCCACCTCCTGGACCCCAGCTGGTTGGCTGGTAACAATGTGCATCCAATGTTCAGTAAACGAGCGTTTACGTTGGCTCCCTACTGTTTTGTCTCGTTTACATTCCGCCTGCTCGAAATGTGGCCGCCAGAGCCGAAAATTCTACACGCACGTCGAAGTAAACAATTAAACTCGGCAATCATTCAGCAAATGACGTTTAGCGGAGTAATTTAACAGGGCGTGTCATAAATTCGGGATTTTCGTCAGTCAATTCCACGCACGCCCACTAAATGAAGAAAAGTTCGCGAAAGGGAAATATTGTCGTTTTCAGCCCGAACCTACGAAAACATTTCGTGCGGATTTAGGTGAAAGAGGGCGTCCCAGTTGAAGAAAACTTTGTCCCGTTCCGCGATTAGTATTAATTTTTCTTCTACTAGAAAACTTTCTTACTGAGAAATCCGCATGAACCTATTTGTAGCTTCGGGCCACAAGCGAGTGTATGGCAGTATTTCCCTGTCACAAACTTAAGACAAGTGTTTTCGAATGAGCACTGAGAATTGCAACTTAACTTTACCGTTCGATTCCCTTTTGAACTTGCTTAACTAGCATGCACTCTGCCCGGTAGCCCGCGTGTTTTCCAGGTTACCCGTTCTAGATTTCCGTGCGCACAAAAATCGTATGTGGAGAGTGGAACTGAGTGCTTCAAAAGTGTTCCGCGAGGGTTGAACTCTGCCAGTGACCCCTGGAGCACATGTGTCATCGCGACACACATTTTCATAACTGGCGCGTGTCGACTGAGCAACACTGACCGCCGGCAGTGGCAGCTGTTCGAAAGATATAGCGACGCGAACGCATTTGTGGCTACGACCTCGTTTCAGGAGAGCCTTCTTAGTGATTGCACGCGGGCTGTGGCATTGCGATATGGGTCAACTCTTCACGAATATGGTCATATCATGAAGCCGGCGAGTGCGGCGTTAAAGCCTGGGCTTAAAGTGGTACATGCAAAAGGATAGTTTGCTTTTAAGATACCATTGGTGGTGTAGTATTGCGATTCTTCACGACATTGTTGCTATCACGTCTTGACGTTTTATCAGAAGTGGGGCATATCTTTAACATAACATGGGAGCAATAACGAAAGTACGAAGAAATGTTTCTAAAAGGTGCATAATATAACTTCACGTATGAAGTTCTGCATAATAGCTGCCAAGGCCTCTCTGAAAGCTTCAAGCGCCGGTTCTCAGTAGAAAACAACAATTCGCCATTTGCGGTATACACAGGGCATCCAAAGCTTTGAATAAAACTGTGAAGTGCACCGACAATGGTATATGTGAAACTTATTGCCTAAGCCAGATAACTTAAATGGTACCACGAAGTCCAGCAGCTTAAGGCATCAAAAGCTAACTTACTTAAAATATACATTAACCACACGTCAATAACCTCTATATTTCGTTGTTCTTGAATCAAACATTGAAACTACGTCATTTTGTAATCAATGTGATGCTGAAGTTTATCTCTTACCGAGCAAGTTTCCAAAAACAGGCCATGGAAACGGACCTCTGGGGTGCCTCCGTACATTACGGTAAAAGCGAAATACGTGCCATACCGCCAACGTTACCACAGCTATCAAGATGCAAGAGACCGCCTGCGCTGGTATGTTCATGTTCAACATCCCAACCAAACCGCAATCTGCAGAGAAATGTTCATCGATTCGTTAGCCTGTTAAGAAGACTTTTGTCTTAAAATTTATTTGAAAAATCCCGTCCCCACACGCTTTTTTTCTCGTTCACGCATTTGTGTTCTCAACTGAGCTACATGTCCTCGTAAATGTACAACATACGGCATGAGCAGGGTAAGGAGAATAAGAACAAGACGTTGGATGGTTCGCCACGAAACAAGTTGGTATACAAGCCACACCATGCAACTAATTTTAGTACGCAGTTTTATGGGCAACTCTTCTGTAGTATGATATGTGAAAATGTGAAAATCTACAGAAATTAGAGCTGAAGTATTACTGAGTGTTACAGTTTCCAAATTAAAAAATATATATATCGACGCAGTTCCTATGGTAGCACTGCCAAGGCAGCCGTACTAGCAGTTTATATATACTCAGCAACGCTGTTTTCCTGTCAGTACAGTCTTCATCATCAGATCCATGCCCAGTCACCGTGGGAATGTCGCACAAACATTCTAGACGTAAACGACAGCAAGAACAATGAACATGACAACAATGACAGAAACAACGAGATCAACAACGATAAACATGTAGCTGCTTTGGTAATAAAGAATCTCAATGCAGATATATGTCTTGTCCTCTCAGCGAAGAGAGAGAGAGAGAGAGAGAAAGAGACATGTGGATGAAAGACGGGGAGGTTAACCGGGGAAAATCTCCGGTTGGCTACCCTGCACTTGGGAAGGGGAAAGGGATTGCAAAGGAACGAAGGAGAAGAAATATAAGGAAACAAATAGGCTTAAACGCTTTCTTCTCCTTCGTAGCGCTGAATATATTTTAAGCTCTCGTAACTGGACGTAGTCTAGTTAACCTCCCGGCCCTTCCTACATTCCTTCTGTCTTTAGCTCTTAAACTCTTGCGTCCAACTATTACGGGCGCAGCTCAAGGAACTAAATAATATACATTGTTATTTTTCAGAAGAGTAAACACCAGTGGTGAGGACGAGTATACAGGTCAAACAAAAAACGATAGCACTCGCTCTGATTACTGTTCATAAGGCAGCAAAGTACACGGTCATATTAACATTTAAGCACTGCCTCAGCACGGGTTCCTATCTCACGACGCGCTTTGAAGCGCCACAGCAGTTTTTCTTTTACTGATCTCCTTCCTTTAACCTGCATATCAATATTAGAATTTCAAGGGAGTCGCCCGCTGCGCGCTGACGCGCGCCTTGCAGGACCCAAATAAAGTTTTTTCAACCAACCAACCAACCGACGTCTCGGAACAAAACTATAGAAAGTTAAAGAAAGTGGCACTTCAGCAAAACAAATATACTTACACTTTCCTTCATATACTCGGTGTGCAGTTGGGACGGCCGTTATCGTGCATTTATTTGGTTCCGACGGACTACATAGTCCCCAGGTCCGCGCATGTGTTGTTATGCGGTCACCGGATCATCAGGTGAAGCGCAGTGCCCTACTTAGGTGCGTGCTTATGACAAATGGAAAAATGGGGGTCACGTAAGTTATGAAAAAACGCCAGGCCTGCGCTGAAACCGCAGCACAGTCACAGCGAAAGCTGGAAGAGCGGCGTTTCTAGAGCCCGTTTTAAGCTCTCTTGGGGCTACAATACAAGTACACTAAAAGGTACCCACTACGCCATAATCACAATTTTTGTGAAATTGGGAAGCACCTAATAAGCCATTATTCGTCATTCTGCGGAGAAGACGAGGGCACCAACTACACGTCTGTAAGGCATATGTGCACTTTGTTGACGCGACGACTGATGACGATGAAGAATTATGCCTCAGCCCTGGGTTGGAATCTCTAAACGGCCAACCAGTTATATAATTTGCATTGGGTGACGCCCGGTTGCTATTTCCCTCTCCGTCCATGCTGTATAACATACGTTGACGTGGGAGAGAGACGGGGGGGGGCGAAGAACTTTACTGAGACCTCGAGGAAATGAATCATGCGCTTATGGGCTTCCTTGGCAACCAATACAAGTGCACTGCGAGGAACCCACAACGCTATAAATCATTGTAATTTACTGAGACCAGCCGAGGAAGTGGATCATGCGCTTATGTGCTTCCTTGGCAAACAATACAAGTGCGCTTGCGAGGAACCCACTACGCTATAAATCATTGTAATTTTGAGAAGTAGGGCAGCAGGCACTGTGCCATTTTCGCCATTCTACGGAGAGCGTTGGTACCTGCTAACGCATGTAAGACATTATGCGCACTTTGTTGATGTTGTGCCTGATGACGATGAAGAAATATTGCAGAGCCCTTTGTAATGGGCTGGAAGCATTCAACAACCTACTCGTTGCGCAATTCGCATTGTGTGACGCCTGGTTACAGAATTCGCGTTGTGCTACGCTTGGTGCTTATTTTACTCATCTACCACGCTATATTGCATACGGCTAATGTGGTTCCTTCCCGACATGAAGCCTGTATAGGAACCTTTTAGCAAAGCAGTTTCAAGCACCGGCATGGCTCAGAGGTTGAATACTGGGCTCACCACGCAGAGGACCCAGGCTCGAACCTCGTTCCATCCTGGAATTTTTTTCTTATTTAGTTTTTTTCTTATTTCGAGCGATACTGGTTACGGACACCGGCGGCGGCGGCGGCGGCGGCGGCGGCGCGGCGGCGGCAGCGGCGGCGGCGGCGGCGGCGGCGCGGACAACTACGGCGCCAAAAACGGCCGGTGAAATGATCTCATAACAGCTTTCGCTGTAAAGACATGACCTTAATATGCTTCGTTGTCTATTTTAATTTTATTGTCTACATTTCGAAGTGGCACTAAGCGGTATGTTATATGCTTGTATATTCTACAACAGCAGAATGATATTTCTGTTGCTTTAGAGGCACCAATTATTGCCGGGCGGCGTGGCCGGATGCAGTTCCAGCGTTTTCAGGTCACCTGCAAGGCACGGTGCTTAAAGGGTGCTTGAAAAAGTTCGTTGAGATCACGAAAGAGGTTAGGTTACAGCCTGAGGAAATCATTCACACCATTATTTTAGCAAAGCAGCGACCCGCCGGCACCATATGTAGCAACAAAGCGCTCGCGTAGGCGTCAGACTCACAGCGCATGCGCAGTGCGCGCGTGCGTGTGCGGCGCATGTGTGTGCGTGCGTGCTTGCGCGCGCGCGTTTTTTTTTCTTGTGCGTGTGTGTTGCGTGTGTGTGTGTTGTGTGTGTGTGTGTGTGTGTGTCTGTGTGTGTGCGTGTGTGTGCGCGGTGTGTGTGTCTGTGTGTGTGTGTGTGTGTGTGTGTGTGTGTGGTGTGTGTGTGTGTGTGTGTGTGTGTGTGTGTGTGTGTGTGTGTGTGTGTGTGTGTGTGTGTGTGTGTGTGTGTGTGCGTGTGCGTGCGTGCGTGTGTGTGCGCTTAGCAGTCACAGCGGCTATGCAGTGTACGTTTATAATACACACTGCTTCGTCTAATCAGAGTGTGACGTATTTACGAATGCACAATGCATAGTGTTTGGACCAATATTATTGCGGCACCACCGCGCTTCATCATTTCTTTCTGTACGCTAGTGTTACGAGATGTCGAATATCTATACACCGCCTTCCCAACCCTCCCCGGTCTCTGTTGAAAGGCAGCTCACATCAATGTTGCATTTGCAAACCATCTACTAAAATTTTCTATACCTCGTGTTTTCTATACTTTTTTTTAAATATGATGAATAAGTTTTAAATATATTATAATTTTTAAATATATTAAATAAATGAATTTTCTATACCAATGGCGAAGCAACCGAAACAAGCGAACAAAAGAGAAACAAGAGCACGCCTTGAGGGGTTCTCCGTCCGATGTGCTGCGGTATAGCCTTCACGACACTTTACCGTAAAGAGCGCAAAGATGCTCCTGTGCCAGCTTGTGCCCTCTTTGCCACGGAACACTGGACGGGAATTGGCGGACGTACGCCAGCTGTACATGGCTTAGCATCACTAATGTTGTTTTTAGTTCGTTCATCGATTTCATCGTAAATAGGCAGTCGCGGAGCTTCGAGCGCCGTGTACATCACCGGCTGTGTTCAAGGTCTCACGGTCGCGTAGCTACTGCGCATTCCGAAGGGATGGAGTGAGCGTCCCACTTTTTAGCTTTATTCTTTTTTCCCCTCTTGAGCGAAGGTCACTTCCAACGCGGGACTGCCTCTCGGCGGCGTATCGTCCATTCCACCGGCTTTCGCCTCAGCTGCCGCACAACTATGGCAGTTCTGCTCGAGCAATTCGTTCACTTTGCGACTGGCGGTGGATCACCACAGCGCTAGTCTTCGCGGTGACGTACCTGGTGGGCCGTTTCTACCACCGCGTGTCCAAATACCCGAAAGGGCCGCTTCCGCTTCCGCTGTTGGGAAACCTGTTGAGTGAGTGAGTGCTTGCCATCGGCGGCCATACTGTGTAACGCATTCTTTAACTTCCCACTGGCCATACTCAGGGAGGGGCAACGTGACTCAACCTTCCACGCCATATTCTTCGACTCGTGCCGATAGATGAAAGCGTGCATGTTCGCGGCTCCTCTTTCCAGAGGGGGGAGGAGGTTACCAGTGGAGGAAAGGGAATATCAACCCTCTCTCACCAGCTATTTCGTCACCTTGCGCACTCGATGCCGCAATTTTCCGGCATGCATTGAGGCAAGTGAATGCAAATCAGAATTAACTAGGGGTGTGCGAAGAGTGAAACTTAGAACCGAATCGAATAGGAATCGAACAGTGACCAACACGAGTCGAATACGAATATGTATCGAATACTATTCGAAAAATATTCGAAAAATATTCGAATAATATTCGAATAGAAATATTCGAATAGGCAATCATTTTGAAGAGGGGCCTAAAATTCTCCGACTTTTTATTTCAAATGAATATTCATAAATTTTAACGCAGTAACATTACCGTTACATTTAACCAACAAAAGATACCACAATTATGCAAACTGAGGTAAACTCGCATGCAGTAGTGACTAGAGCCTTCGAGGTACTTCTTTAACTGTATGGTGAATACAGTAGTTACTTCAGTATTCGAGGTGGTACTTGGTCACCGGCTTTGAATTATAACTAAGTCCTAAAAGTTAAATGATATTTCATGAATGAACATCATGAATCTTACGATAATGATACAGATTAAGGACACATTCGCTTCGGCGACACCGCAGTTTAAAGCAAAAATTCCTTCATCCGGTGATGAGCCAAGCTTCTATAGACCCGTGAAAGCTTGACCTGTATGCATCTTGCTAATTAGCTAATTAAAAGAACAAAATGTAATTTCACTCTTCTATGGTGTTGTTCCTATGGGATTTTCCCGTCGGTGCGGATTATTCGAACATTACTTGAAAAATATTCGATAGTTCTAATGTGCGCTATTCGACTCGTTATTCGAAATTTTCGTATATTCGCACAGCCCCATTATTAAGATTGGAAAAGAGAATTGACGGGCGGTGATCTTGCTGCATGGCGGTGCGTCAGCTGCTGTCAAGAACCTCTGTGTTTTTCGCGTTATTGCTGCCTCGTTTTGTGGGTCGCGGTCACCTCGAAAGGGACGCAACGCGTACTTAGTGTACGGTACCCGCTTCCGCCGCATCGAAAGCCTCTCGAATCCAACCCGCACGCGAGCACAACTGGGGCGCTCGTTTGCTAACAACTCCCGAGGGTGCGATTTTTAAATACCTAATGAGTAATAGTTGGGACACTGACCGTCTATGAGGGGTAGCTTGTGCCGACAACTTTCTAGTTTTTCTTTCGTTGTCTGAAGGTTTAAACGACGGAAAAGTTCCCTGTGCGTGACGTTAGTTAGATCCTTAATATGGCGCGCAACGTTGCCCGCCGATCTTTCAAGATATGGTATCATATGCCAGAGAAAAAAAAATTTGAGCCTAAGTGGGAAGCTTTTTCACCCAAACATGCCTAAACGTGAAGGCCAAGCTAATGCGGGAAAATCTGTCATGTTTATCGGTAGAGTGCTAAACTGATCAGGTTAGTTCATAACCAAGCTTGGGAGATTAACATAAACAGACCAACAACAGAACATTCAACGGACACAGACCAATGTTTGCCGTCTTCTGTTTCGTCCCGTTGTTGCGCTGATTCGTACCCTTGCAATGCATATCAAGTCATCTCTTCAAGCCACCTTCCTAGGCTTGTCCTTCAACAAGCGAGCTGAGTTTTACCAAAAACGAAGACACAAGTTGACACAATGAAATCTCATATCGCATGTCGTCGGGTCAACCTCAGTTTTCTCTCATGGCCAGCGTCGGTGTCTTCGCCGTTGGCAAAGTACACCACAACGCATTTTACGTCGCGCCATTTTATCGGTGCTTCTGTCGTCTCACAACTGCGTTCATCTTCCCCTTGGCAGACCCACCCCTCGTCCCAAAATCAGTGCTGTCTCAAATTTGCTTCGCTCCCCCAATATTGGCTTTAACATTCAATCTCGCCCGACGTACCTAATCTATATTTAGATGTCCTTTTTCCTCAATTTAACGAATCTTGTTATATCTCCATCGTTCTCAGCGCTGTGCCTATAGCCTTGTGTGAACATTTTATCTGTGTACCCTGTCCTTATGAGTCAGCAATACTTCCCGCTCTGTACTCAGTCCATTACCAATGTTCTGTTGATTTTTTCTCGTGCCTCGGGGCCTTCTTGAACTTTTCGATGGCGTAACTTGATATGCTAATCCTGAACTAAGAGTTTTCATTATGAAATCAGGCCGAAATAGTTGAACTGCAGTTTTTTAATCTTGTTCGCACTTGCGCTTAAAATTTCGCTACTTCAAACAGGCAGCTATCCGTCGTATGTATTGTTGTTGTTGTCTTCCTCTAAACATGGCTCATACCCAACGAAGGGGATTCGCCGAGTAGTTGATGAATTTATCCAATATTTTCTGTAGTTTATTATTCGTAGACGCTATAGTTATTACTATATTGATCTGAAGTACCAGTTATTGCCCTTGCCCCCCTCGTGCGCACGACTATGCCTGTAGCAGTGTTTTCCTACGTTCGCGCGCTCATGAAGGGATGATTTTTGCAAGCTCGTCGTCCTATTGCTAGTGCAAGAAAGAACGCAGCATATCTGTCTGCTCTAATTTGTAAGACGCGGAGTTTTAAGGGCTCGTTTTTCTTTGGTAGGCACAACGTTAATTAGAATTAACAGACTAGAGAGAGAGAGAGAAATAGATGAAAAGGAAACGCAGGGACGTTAACCTGGCGAGAGTGACCGGTTTGCTACCCTGCACAGGGGTGGGGAAATAGGGGTAAGAAAGAGGACAGAGAGAGAGAGAGAGAGTTAAAATGAAAACAAAAACACACACACAGACTAGAAAGCCAAGGAAAATATAGGGGACGTTATTTGTAGTAATTATGATGTTATTGCGAAGAAACTGAAGTAGACGAAAAAAAGTATGCGAGGTATTATTGGTCAGCTGCCAGCTCGTAAAAACATCACGTGCTTCGTGACGCCAGCAGACACAAAAAGTGTTCCACACTCGCCGTCATAGCTACTAGCGGCGCTGACTAACACTCCTAGGTTTAAGTGCACATATAAACCCCATGAATGTGGACGGGAGGACGTCCGCCGCTGTAGCTCAGTTGTAGAGCATCGGACGCGTTATTCAACGGTTTTCGGTTATTTTCAGCCTCGATGGTGTTTCCGTATAAGGCACAAGGTAGGATGTCTCTCATAAGGTATTTGCGGTAAAACTTTCAGCTTTCACCTTGCCCAAAGAGCTCACAGCGTGGTGTTGTTCAGCAATATACAGGTCATGGTCATAGTGATCGACATTATTTCTCTGTCTCATAGTTTGATACCCATACGCGCATCACTGAATTAACGGTGAGGTCGTTCAAGGCTAAACTACCAAGCATGAAGTACACTACGGCAAGTTTGCTTTAGGAGCAAACTTTTCTAAACCGTATGAGGCGGGGGTGTGTGAAAGTAGCCAAATGGTCTAATAAACGAAAGTATATGTCGATCAAACCAATAAACCAAAGCAAGACTTTGTGATGCTGATTGGTGATGATGATGAATATTATCACAAAGAAATTTACGATAAATAATAACCATAATAATACAATTTTTCTCATCCACGTGAACATTTGAATGACACAATATAGAGTGTTAGTGCCGAGCACCCCTAGCCGCGAGTCCGCGCATCCCCGATTTCTTCTGCTCGACAACCGCACCCAAAAGGAGCACACATGAAACGCAAGGGCCTTGGGGGCCCCACACTAAAACTCTCTAGTAGGCTGTTTTTGGAGGTGTTTAAGTGTACCTTCCTTATCGTTATCAGGAAAAGAGGTGTCGTTTTTAGAAAAACGTAATTAGAAGGCACCATGCACTGCGTATTTATCTGCACAGTTTTTAAGGCGCATGGGCGTTTTGGTTGTGCATGTATGTGCCATGCTCACCGCTCTCACCCTACCGTATCGTGTAAGGCGTATGCGCGTCTTGGTTTTCCTTTTAAGTAACTGTTATTTCAGTAAACTGTTGCTACTCCTAGCGCATGTGTTCGTCAAAATTTCCCTTCTTGTGTACGTGTCTTTCAAGCCTGGGTTCGTCGATTTTCCAAGGCTGTTTTAGTTGTGCGTCCGCAGAGCGGCTGCGGACGCACAAATGTCTAGATAATAACAGCGGAGAATCAAGACTTCATGACCTTGTCACGTATCGTACGTTGGCGCAGCATACACACATCGGCCAAAAAAAGGAACGGGGTAGAGGGGCGTTGTCAGGACGTCCGCACATCTTCTCTTCCCCCACCACGCATACCTGCAACACTGTCCAACATACACGAAGAAAAGCAGAAAGAGAGCTGCGCTCTCACGTGTCCCTTCAACCGCTCTTCTTCGTGTATCTTGCACAGGACGTCACTTCGTTCATGTGCAGGTTGCAGGAGGAAAACAAGGAGATCCGGCGCATGAAAGAGATCAACCACGAGTTCTTCGAGGTGTCGCCCAACGGACTCCCGAGTGACATCGCTTCCTGGTTGGCAATACTTTATCGCAAGCAGGAGCAGAAGGCCGAAGCCCTTATGTGCGAGTTTCGAGATATCGTTCACAGCCGCCTGTTTACCAAGGCACAGCAATCTTACGTCCCAGGTAGGCTCGCAATCGCAAGTTTGCGTGCGCTGTCAACACACATGCGTTAGAAGTTGCTCGCTTCGGATGCGACAAACAAACAAGTTTTTTTTTTCCTTTTTTTTTTACAAGCCGGACACCACATTCTTAGCCAGCGAGATGAGATTCAGATGGATCAAATGTCTGGAAGATGACGTCACCCGCACACACACACACATATACATATGCGAGCGATGTCATCTAGCCGTGAGTTACATCACTCACCGACACATGCCATCACAATGCGTATGTACACCGAATAAACACAACCATGACCCGCCGTGGCTGTCTAGCGGTTATGATGCTCGAATGCTGAGCCAAAGGTCGCGGTATCGAATCCCGGCCGCGGCGGCCGCACTTCTATGAAGGCAAAATGCTAGAGGCCCGTGTGCTTGGATTTATGTGAACAGTAAGGCCGAAATTTCCGGAGCCCTCCACTACGGCGTCTCGCTTAATAGTATGGCGGTTTTATAGGACGTTAAACGCCAACAATAATTATATTACATAAGCATTTCAACCCCGGGCCTTCAGAAGCCTAACCGCAAGACCGTAGGCGCATACAGAATAAAACTCTTTGAGAATGTACCATATGCAAGTGAGCGCGTTTTCCACGGCGCTGAAAGTTTCTTCAGGAATTCTCCTCACGCAAGTGAGCGCCTTGAGACGCTCGGCGCGTTTTCACAACACTCGCGGAGTGTTGTCGAGTTGCGTTAAGCTATTCGCACAGGCAATGATAAATGGCTCTAGCTAATTGCTGTTTAAGTCTTTTTTATTATTATTTTTCCGTAGGGGCATTTCGATAGTACAATATTACAGGAAGGCCTGTTGAGAAGAATTCCGCAGTCGCTTTGCACGGGCGCTGGTTATTCTCGGCTGGATTAAGAGGCACTTTGGGCAGGCAGATGGCCAAAATACATTATGCGTTCTGTGTTGCACGCCGGCTATAATAACACAACGCAACTTCAGCTAAACTCTCATTTTAGCCCCGCTCTGTACTGCTTATATCTGACACTGCGATAGCGTATCAGTGCCCATTTTGTAGATCGCCGTCAAAGTATATTCGTGCGCGCAAAGACGTCGCTACGAAAAACGAAATCACGACACGCTAGACTGCATGTAATAAAGAAACTCATAAAATCAGCGTCGTTTTTCCCCTTGTCAAAGCTAATGAGTTGTGCAGAAATCGACCATCGTACTTCATGAAGGAGAAGGATGGGCTCACGCGTACGTATAGCACCGAAGGAAGCCCGTAATGGTTTCTCCCAAAATTGGAAACCGATATCGTTTTCTCTTTCTGGGCAAACCGTGCGAGTGCTGCTATTTTTTTTTTGTGTACATTGTACTGCTGTTCAGTGAATGATGATTTTCCTACTAACAGCTTCTAACGATGTACAGTACTCACGGACTAAAACGGGACAATTTAGGGCTAAGCAACGCACAGATTTTAGTTTCCACTTTCTTCAGTTTGGGTGATATCGGCTTAATTTCGACTTGAACGAGTAGATCAGAGCCAAATTATCTTTAGAAACCAGATTCGTCGCGACTTGACGTTGTTATCTCGAGCAATTGCGCATACCATTCGTTGTACAACAAAAATTGAGACGCGCACACGTGTTCACGAGGAGGGGCAGAAGGAGGAGAAAGAGGGGAATAAGGGATTAAAGATAGAGATATAGAAAGAAGGGAACATACAAAAAACATGGTTGATCCCTCTGTCATAGGAATCGGTATAACACGAAAGTAAAACGTGTCTTCCCAGACGTAGTTGAGCGTTTGTTGTGGATTGTTTCGCCCCGAGGGCGAAGGAATGAATGCTATAGCAACAAATTGTAATGTCACGCGAAGAACGGCAAGCGGCTCGAAACTTGCAACGCGCTGCTCAAGCAGAAAAGACGCACGGAACGAACATACACAGGATGAGCGCGAACTAACAAGTGTCACAGCTCGACAGTTAAAGTAGAGTGTACTAGAATATTTTGAGTGGCGCAACCGGCTGCTGTGGAGCGGCCCATTTTGTGTAGAAAATAGCGGCGGCGCTGCAGTCGACTACTCTTGAAAGAGTCCCCCGGCATTGCAGGCGGCTGCTTGCCGGTGCGTTTCAGAGCCGGTGAGATAAAACAAAAAGAACGTAGAAATGGACGCTCCATCGCAACTGAACTACATTAACGTGCCGGCTATAACAAATATGCGCCGTGCGAGCCCCTGGCAGACTGGAATTTTTTTTTTTTTTTTTTGGAGCGACGCTTCTTGGGCCCGCACCCCGCCGTCGAAGCTCTAGATGCGGCGCCGGCGCGAAAAGCCAAGTGAAACGCCGCGCGCGGCGCAAGAAAAAAGGAAAACACGGCGCGCGTCGCGCAGCGCAAATGAAGTTTCAGAACGTGCATGGTCGGTCGCGTTCCATGTCTACGGAGCTTCGCTCATCGGTTGTATTCGTACACAGTGTAGCCAGATTGTGCTATCATCATGATAGCCCCCCAACCTCTAACACGTGATGTTAACGTCACTGACGGCCTAATGTATATATATCATTCGTTCCACTGAATAAACGTTTTTCGTTACCGGACTGCCGGCGAGCAACATGGTGGCAGCGGTCCACAGCTGAGATGTCGACGACGCCACCCCCGACAACGCCCCCTCGCCAACAATGCTACCAGGCCCTTCAACACTACTGCCGGCGCCGAAGCCCATGGATACGTCAGTCGACGCCTGGCTTGGCTGGAGAACGTGGAAGAGTGAGTTTGAACTTTTTGCCATAGCCACACTACTGACGAGACAGCCAAGCGACGTGCAGGCCGCAACATTTCTGGTCAGCATAGGCGAGGAAGGCAGAAAAGCGTACAGCACTTTCAAGTTCGAGGCGGAAGAGGACAAAAATGATGTCCAAGTTTTGAAGAAAAAATTTGAAGACTACTACAGGCCAGCAAAAAACTTAACTCTTCATGAGTTCCGTTTTGGTTCAAGGGACCAGAAAGAAGGCGAGCCATTCAATGAATGGTTGATCGAGCTGAAAATATTGGCAAAAAATTGCGAATTTGAACTTCTAGAAGAACGAATGCTACGCAGCCGTATCGTTCTTGGCGTTAGAGACAAGCGGCTGCAGCAGAAACTGTTGGCAGAAAATCCTTCTTACCAAAAAGCCGTGGAAATATGCCGTATTGATGAGCAAGGAAAGCAGCACTTCCAAGAGATAAGCGCAGCAGCCGGGGAAGCACACACTACGATAGTGAACTCAGTTGCAACTGATAGGAAGGTGTGCAGCATGTGCGGCTATCAAATGCACCGCAGCGGAAACTGCCCAGCACGAGGAAAAAACTGCCGGAAGTGTGGTGCCCCAAACCACTTTGCCCAGGTTTGCAAATCATTGGGTGCCACACGAAACATGAACTGCTGATTTTCTTTTTTAATTTTTCATTTTTCTTTTTTTTTTACGACGCGCAAGATGATTGTACATTGTCGTGCTGTGGTGAAGCGCGACAATAATGCAGTTCTAGAAAACGCTGTTGTTAGCCTGCCGTTTCTTGAAATTTGCTCTAAGCATAGCTTGAACTTGCACGCAACGTATACACCGTTAAGCTCAGGGAATTCACGCACTGCTCACGACGTCAATGGAACGGCGAATTTGTGCAGGTCTTCAACAGAGGCGGCTTGAACTTCAATACGGTGGCTAGGCGGGCTTGTTGGTACGTACACATAGTTGTTCTAAAACAGCGCACAAACGGGACATGTGTGTCCCGTTTGTGCGGTAGTGTGGTACCTTTCATGTCCCGTTTGTGCGCTGTTTTAAAATAACTAGGAGGCGGCTTGCTCAGAAGCAAAGCCGACGACCACACCCCCCTTTCACCGCCTTCGTTCGCAGTAGCGACTGTTGAACATTCGTCGGGTGACGTCGTTTCCTTTCACTGTGATCGTCAGACGCAAGCTGGCTCCGTTTTGTCCGAGGCCGCGGTGCCGGTGTTGTTTTGGAGAGATATGACTGTGCATTCGGTAAAATTGTCCGCACCGCGTCAGGTCGAATAGACGGCTTTCCTCTCGGCACTCGAACTTCCGCTCCGTTAGTTACATGCACGTATAATCTCTCTTGATGAAGTGAGGCTCAAATTCACACACAGCGCAATCGGCACCGAGGGGCTTGTCAAGTCGGCAGAAATTTCTTTCCCACACACAATTTGTCGCTCTTTATCATCGGGAGTATGGTGCCTTGACGGACGCTTTCTCCGCGCATCGACACACACTAATTTGGAGCTTTAAAAAGCGATATCTTGCGGCCTTTGTTCATGCGGGCGTACACAGTCTTGCACCCGAGCGCGTAGCAGTGCTTTAAACGCTGTTCCTTTTTTTTATTTTGGTCACTGATGCGCGGCGCAACTCGCAGACGCGAACGCAAGCGAGTCGGCACATGCCAACTTTCCTCGGCGCGGCCGGACAAGACGGTAGACGCGCGCGTTCCTTCATTTACGCGTGTCGCGTCCCCGGCCGTCGTCAAGATTATGCGACGGCAGCGCCGCCGCTACTTTCTTCAAAAGAGGGGACACCGGTTTGCATGGTGCGCCGGCTTTGGTTGCGCCACTCAAAATATTCTAGTACACTCTAGTTAAAGCGCGCTGGTCAAATACAAAGGAGGACGCGCGAAACGAACGCACAAGTATACACAGGATGAGCGCGAACTGTCACAGTTGTAACTTATTTGTTTGTGAGCAGCGCGCTCCTTTCGCAAAAGCGGCCGCTGCAGTGAGCGAAGTGACCTTCGTGCTATCTGTAACTTCAGCGCAAACCTGCCGTGACAGCGCAAGACGTAGAATATAAGCGCGCGCGCAGGAGCGACCACGCCCTGTAGAGGCGCACGCTCATCTCAACGCTTGAGGCGACGCGCGCCTTTCGAGCCCTTCGCGCCATCTCGCTAGTGATAACGAAAACACGCTGATGTAGCGCGATCTCTGAGTACAGCCACCGGCAAATGGTGTATATAAATAGTACGCTGTTAGTATGTGGAAGAACGTGCCGTCTGTGGCGGAGTCGTTTCGCGCTGCGCGCTGGGGATCGCGGGGTCGTAAGTTCGACTCCCGGTGACGGAACTTTTTCTTCTAGTTTTCTTTGCCATATGTTAGTCTTTATATTTTAGAACGTCATATCCGTGACGGAAATGCGTCGTGGAGCCGTGGTGGACCCCGGCATAAAACACTTTCGTGTTAAAAAAGATACACGTGAGCTTAAAGTACACTGCTGCGTTCGATAGTACTGGACCTCAGGCGTATCACGTTTCATTGTCGATAGTCGAGTCATGGCACAGCAGGTACTAGATGTTCTAAGTCCAGTACTTACAAACGTTCGGTAGACATCACGTGTTCACGAGGTGTTCAGTTTACTTAGCATCTTACTTCTATTAGTCTCCATTCCGGCCATGGCACAAGTGTAGCAAACCCGACGTTGTTGTAGTTAAACTTTTGCGATTTTCCTTTTGTTAAAACTAGTCATAGATATAGCTTAATTATGTACACTACTTCCCGATTTGGGCAGTAGTCTTACAAGCAATTGATTGATTGATTGATTGATTGATTGATTGATTGATTCGTCCCGACGGCAGCTTTCCGATTGGAGTAAACTGTAAAATGCGCTTGTATTTGTGGTGAGCCCTATAGAACCACGTGGAATTTAGCGACAACAAACTCTCCCCTATGTCTTCTCTTATTTTCAACTTGCAGCTTTGTGACCGCGAGCCCCGTTAATTTATCAACCGACTTCAATTAGCTTTTTATATCCCAGTTCTCAAGCCATAGCCGGATCAGTGCCAATACGAAACAGTCCCATGCGTAACAAAAATATGTAGGAGCGTGCACAAAGCGCTAAATTAACATTGTAATAAGTAGCGAGTTTCTAACATGCTACGGCATGGATGCCCGTCGAACAGACTATAATACTACCGCTATTATAATAATTGTTCGGGTTTTACGCCCCAAATCCACGATATGATTATGAGGGACGCCGTAGTGGAGGGCTCCGGAAATTTCGACCATATGGTGTTCTTTAACGTCCACCTAAATCTAAGTACACGGGCCTCCAGCATTTCGCATCCATCGAAATGCGGCCGCTGCGCCCGGTATTCAACCCCGCGACCTTCGCGTCAGCAGTGGAGCGCCATAACCACTAGACCACCACGGCGGGTTGTCTCCCGCTACTTCTCCATACATTAGAATGGAAATAAGGTGCTGTGTTTCCTTATTTAAATATAACTGCGCCTTCCTCCTCTTCACAAGAAAGAATTTCCACACCTGAATACAAAACAACGCCGCAGAGGTTGCGTGGCGTGCATGGATAGGCGGCTTTGAACTACAGCATATATCAGACCGTATTTCAAAGGGCTGCTTCATCGTACTAGTCATGGTAATAATATTTCCAGCACTACACATGCTGTTTTGTTTTTCTTTTCTTTCCCGCTTCTTCCTTTTTTTCTTAGGCAAGACGGGAAACTTCACGCATGCCATGCTAGCTGCTCAGGAAGAATCTCTCCGCGAAAAAAAAGGCTATGCTGAGTACCTCACCAAAGGCAACATGATCCAGATCATCTTGAATCTTGTTACGGGTACGTGCATAGCTTGCAGACCATTTTGGATTTGGTCCTTTCCTTTGTATGCGTTTCACTGCGAGAAAATATATGAGCATCAATAAAACTTGCTGTTGGCCGAGTTGGTATTGAACCACATGCAACATTGTTTTTAGCGCTGGTCTTGTGCAATTTCTGCTTCTTCTTCTTCTTCTTCTTCTTCTTTTTCTTTCTTAAGATTCCTTTCCTTCCTCCTTTTGCACTAAAAAAAAGAAAGGATGAGTTTGGGGCGCTCCGCGCCGCGAATTTTCGGGTGTCACTATTTCAGCAGAGAAGTTCCCAAAAGACAGTAGTGAGCAAAGCTTTCTGTTCACTGAAATTCAAATTAATGTTAGACTTCAGTTGAGAGCGATGTGCTTATTATATATGGTTTCGTCTTTGCACTGCTGCCAACTGTGGCAACAGAAGATATCGCTTAAAGTGCCCCTCACCACCCTGCGCTCAAACACGAGGGAGTAATTTCTTTCTCGCCTTCGCCTACCCTTCCTACAGGCGATATCTCCTTCTCGCCACTTATTTCTTAAAATCACGTGTACAATGCCAGCACTAAGCGTTGAGCCTATCAGGATTTCGCGCTTGTCGGCTACGCGCTGTTATCTCCGTGAAATGAAGTGAAATCATTTGATCGCGCACGATAGTCATGCGAGACAAGAAAGAACGGGTGGGCGGCTGCATGGAAAAGCAGTGCAGGAGACAATTCACAGCTGACATTTCGTGTATACGGACAAATCGAGAGTATGTGCCTTAATGACGCCATGTTAATCACTGTTCTTGCGTCACGAAGTGCGCCAGAAAGATGAGAAACGCCAGGAGAGAACAACGCTCCCTTTTTTCGTATCTTTAGAGGCTGGTGAGTGGCCCCTTAAATACCAATAAGTTTGTCGTTTACAACACATTACGATTTGCGTGATTGTCTATATATTGTCCAACACGCGACTAATCGAAGTATAGTTAATTACCTTGCGCTAAGCTATAGACACCAACAGTCATATCAATGTGATATTACTTTATCTCAAACTAAATGATTTAATCTTGACTGCCGCAAAATGTAATAACAAAATTAGAAGCCGTGGTTCGGGACAAGGTATTGCCAAGCTGGAATGAACATTTTTTTACAGCGCAGCTCTTAGGCGCTGTCACAAACGAGCGCGTTATAAAGAGCGCGCGCGTCCGCTTTCAAACAGCAGCATGAGAAAACGGCGCGAGCCGATCGCCCAAGAAGCGCAAACGGCGAAAAAACAAGCATCAAAAGACGCCGGCGCGCCGCATCCTCCTCGCCCACTCGAGCCAGACGCAGACAACACGATCGAACGCCCGGCAAAGCCCGGATCTTTCCAGAAGGAAAGGGTGACGCATCCCCGAGCGACGCCGCAGCGAATAGAACCGGCGAGAGAAATCTCGAACTATCCTTTGCCTTGTCTGTACTGCACGCCGAAGAACCCTCCCGACGCTTCTAGAAACCGGGGGAGAAGGGATAAAAGCGTGCAAACGACAGTCAGTCGAGAGTCGAGTGAAGGAGTGAGTCAGTCGGCCCGGATATGGTGAAGTAAGCTAAGTGTGGCTCCGTTAGCCGAAGAAGACGTGTTTATGATGGTGTGCGGTCAGTCGATCGTCGATCTGGAAGAATTGGATGACGACGCCGTGTGAGCCGTGACAAGTTACGACGACTGTTGAGCTACGACGATCAACGCTGGAGCTGGCGTGAGTGTTTCCTAGAAGAGAAGCATTCGATTACCGTCCAAGCATTGTGGACTGGATACGCCTTTGTACGTTCGGGACTTTAACTGTCCTTGAATAGTTGTAATGCATGTGATTGCATTTGTAGCGCGTGATCTGTTTGTTTAGCTCCCGTTGTGTAAACACCATCTGAATTATACTGTGAAGTTGTAACTAGTACCAGCCGAGTGTGCACGTGGTTGTGATATTTGTATTGCCTTAACTGAGAATATATTTCGTTTTCGTTTGTGTTATCGACTCACGGCTCTGACTCCGTCTTTGGACCACAACTGGCGTTCGCCGGCGCACTAAAGGACCAACTCTTAAATTGTCCGCGCTTTCTTGGTGCGTTTTCGGAGGGCCGTGACGCCAGCCCATAGAATCCGCCCGGCGATTGCCAACCCGATTAACGGGACAAGTGACAATTATTCTGGCGTCCGCGACACAGGACCTTTTTGGTGCACAGTGTGTCCAAAGTAGGGAGAAAGAGCCTTGAGACGTTGATAGTGCTCGCGAACGATTTTTGAGGGATGCACCGCGTTCTCGCTAACCTGTGTGCAGAGGGTGTTTTTGAATTCGAAGTTAGGCAGAGGTATTGTGCACGCGGCTAGGTTTTGTTGACGGGCATCATGGATCTTGAGAAATTAGTTGCCCTTGGTGAGAAGATGGGTTTGTCTGGGGCCGAACTACGAAAG
Organism: Rhipicephalus sanguineus; assembly: GCF_013339695.2. Lineage (NCBI taxonomy): Eukaryota > Metazoa > Arthropoda > Arachnida > Ixodida > Ixodidae > Rhipicephalus > Rhipicephalus sanguineus. The sequence goes on from NC_051178.1 coordinate 229,059,798, forward strand.
TGGGTTAGCCAGAAGGAAAAAGAAGAAAGAGAATGAGCTAAGGAAGAAAGAGAGATGAAGGAACAACACCTGAAAGCAGAGCTTGAGAGAGAGAGGCTAGCGGCTGAGAGGGAGAAAGAAGAAAGAGAGGCGCAAGAGAGACAGATGCAAGTTGAGATGGCTGAGAGAGAAAGGCAACGGCAGCACGAATTGGAACTCGAACGGCTCCGTTTGCAGCAGCGCATAGAAACTCCCGTCCAGGCTAGAGTGGAGAGCAGCGAAAGGGAAGATCATAGCTTCCGTTTGAACCCAAGCAAGCTGGCGTTTGATGAGAGGAAAGATGACCTTGATGCATACCTGCACAGGTTTGAGACGATAGCTAGAAGTCAAAATTGGCCGGAGCAGCAATGGGCAACGGCTTTGAGCACTTGTTTGAGTGGCGAAGCGCTCAGTGTGTACGGTAGGCTGACACCTACCGATGCAGCTAATTACACGAAAGTGAAAGCTGCTTTGCGGAAGCAATTTAGATTCACCGTGGAAGGCTTCCGAGATCGGTTCCGTACGGGAAAGCCAGCTGATGGCGAGACGGCAACGCAGTATGTCGCGCGGCTCAGCCATTATTTTGACAGGTGGATCGAACTTTCAGAGACGGCGCAGGAGTACGGTGAGCTTAGAGAGCTTTTAATCAGAGAGCAATTTCTCACCAGTTGCCACTTGAGCCTGTCGCTGTATCTGAAAGAGAGGAGAGCTAAATCGCTCGACGACATGCTTCAATTGGCCGATCAATTCTTGGAAGCACAAGGTGGCACGAATCTGGCCAAGGTAAAAAAGGAGGTTCACGAGGAGTCGAAGAAATCGACACCTGAAGAAAACAAGCGTGCAACGGAGAGTGTTCCGCGATGCTTTCTGTGTAACCGTGTGGGCCATCGCGCTAACAGTTAGTTGTAGGGCCAACTTCTCACGCCCCAGTGTGATGAAGTGTCTTAATTGGGGACAAACTGGGCACAAAGCAGACGCATGTCGAAACGATGCGAGTAAAGTCCATCAAGCAGCTTGTGCGTATGCCCCGCCAAACGAGGAAGCAAACGCGATCAGTGATGAATTGGCCGAGCTGAAAAGCGGGAAGAAGATGCATTTAATTGGGGCTGCAATGACCACAGACACAACGAAAGGAATGCCGACACTTAAGGGGAAGGTTGGTGGAAAGGAAGTCACGGTATTAAGAGATAGTGGGTGCACCACTGTTATCGTACGAAAGAAATTGGTCCGAGAGAGTGAGTTCACAGGCAATACCCATCCGGTTTGCCTGCTTGATAGTTCCATTCGAATGCTTCCTGAAGCCAAGATGGAGGTTGAGACCCCTTACCTCAGCGGGAGAGTTACTGCCCTGTGCATGGATAACCCCCTGTTCGACCTAATCGTGGGAAACATCGACGGAGCTCGAGGGCCATACGATCCTGAACGTTTGGGAGAAGCCCCGAAGATTCAGCCCTCGTCAGCTCAGGAACCGCGACAGAAAGTATCCGCGGAGGAGAATACCAGGAAGGATGTCGCCCAAGCTCAAATTGAAGCCGAGGTGTCACCGAATGGCAACAATGAGGCACCAACGGTCGCTGTACCGCCTCTGAAGACGCGCCGAGCAGGTGACATTGCCACCAAGCGGTCACCACCACTCGTGAGTGGAATGATGACGAAGGTGGTCGTCCAGGCAAAACACCACGACGCGCAAAAGTTGACGAAACACCGAGAACGTTCTAACGAACGCGACCACGCCTTGCCGGTGTCGAATGTGACGACGGCAGCAGAGACGCCCCCTCCGGCACCGTCAAATGGAACGGCTCGCAAGAAGAGGAAGAGAAACAAAAAACGCCAGGCCTGCGCTGAAACCGCAGCACAGTCACAGCGAAAGCTGGAAGAGCGGCGTTTCTAGAGCCCGTTTTAAGCTCTCTTGGGGCTACAATACAAGTACACTAGAAAGGTACCCACTACGCCATAAATCACAATTTTTGTGAAATTGGGAAGCACCTAATAAGCCATTATTCGTCATTCTGCGGAGAAGCGAGGCACCAACTACACGTCTGTAAGGCATTATGTGCACTTTGTTGACGCGACGACTGATGACGATGAAGAATTATGCCTCAGCCCTGGGTTGGAATCTCTAAACGGCCAACCAGTTATATAATTTGCATTGGGTGACGCCCGGTTGCTATTTCCCTCTCCCGTCATGCTGTATAACATACGTTGACGTGGGAGAGAGACGGGGGGGGGCGAAGAACTTTACTGAGACCTCGAGGAAATGAATCATGCGCTTATGGGCTTCCTTGGCAACCAATACAAGTGCACTTGCGAGGAACCCACAACGCTATAAATCATTGTAATTTTACTGAGACCCCGAGGAAGTGGATCATGCGCTTATGTGCTTCCTTGGCAAACAATACAAGTGCGCTTGCGAGGAACCCACTACGCTATAAATCATTGTAATTTTTGAGAAGTAGGGCAGCAGGCACTGTGCCATTTTTCGCCATTCTACGGAGAGCGTTGGTACCTGCTAAACGCATGTAAGACATTATGCGCACTTTGTTGATGTTGTGCCTGATGACGATGAAGAAATATTGCAGAGCCCTTTGTAATGGGCTGGAAGCATTCAACAACCTACTCGTTGCGCAATTCGCATTGTGTGACGCCTGGTTACAGAATTCGCGTTGTGCTACGCTTGGTGCTTATTTTACTCATCTACCACGCTATATTGCATACGCTAATGTGGTTCCTTCCCGACATGAAGCCTGTATAGGACCTTTTAGCAAAGCAGTTTCAAGCACCGGCATGGCTCAGAGGTTGAATACTGGGCTCCCACGCAGAGGACCCAGGCTCGAACCTCGTTCCATCCTGGAATTTTTTTCTTATTTAGTTTTTTTTCTTATTTCGAGCGATACTGGTTACGGACACCGGCGGCGGCGGCGGCGGCGGCGGCGGCGGCGGCGGCGGCAGCGGCGGCGGCGGCGGCGGCGGCGGCGGACAACTACGGCGCCAAAAACGGCCGGTGAAATGATCTCATAACAGCTTTCGCTGTAAAAGAGAGCGAGCGAGCACCGAAAGAACGGGCGCAAGCGCGACACGATGATGACAGGATAGGGTGGGTGAATTGAATTTGTTTGAAGTGTTTTTGAGTTTGAATGTGTTGTGTTATTACACCCTGCGGGAAGTGTGTATGGCTAGTGAGCTCAAGTGTCGTTTGCTTAACATTATGTGTACAGTACTATTGATATTGTTATGATGAAAGATGTTTATTTGAAGATGGGCTGATGGGCAAAAGGGGCTGAATGGCTGCCACCTGGCACCGATACACTCGCAAGACAAGCGCTCTTCGTCCTCCTCTTCTTTTCGTCCTCCTGTCGCGTTAGCGTAGCACTCCTCCCTCCACAGACGAAGCCCGCCGGGCGAGTAACGGCTACGTGAACGCGGAGTCGCGCGGACGACAGCGCTTTAGGCGCGCGACGTGAACAAGTTGCGTCTGCCGAGAACGGTAGCCGTGGTTTAGGAGACGAGCTATCGAGTACGTGAGGTCACTGAGGCGATCGACGATGACGAAGGGGCCGGTGTAACGTGCCAGAAACTTTTGACACAGGCCACGCTTGCGAAGCGGCGTCCAGAGCCAAACTATGTCGCCTTTGTCGTAAGATACGTCCTTGTGCCGTGAATCGTAGGTGATCTTGGAACGGTCCTGGGATGCCAGCGTACGAAGCTGAGCTACACGCCGTGCCTCCTCTGCGCGGCAGAGAGTCTGGGCAATAGAAAGGTCCACATGAGTATGAAATGGCAGAATGGTGTCAAGGAAGAGTCGAGGTGGTCGAACGTAAAGAAGATAGAAGGGGCTGTAGGCAGTGGCTTCATGCCTCGCCGTGTTGTAGGCGTACGTAATAAAGGGGAGGATGTCATCCCAATTCTTATGCCTTGAATTGACGTACATAGAAATCATATTGGTGAGCGTTCTGTTCGTGCGCTCGACGAGACCATTTGTCTGCGGGTGATAAGGGGTCGCGTGGCGAAATCGACAATCACAGAGACGCAAGAGTTCTTCGACCACGTCGGCAACGAACTGGCGTCCACGATCACTCACAATAATGCGAGGTGGTCCATGGCGAAGTATGACTGTAGACAGGAGGAAACTCGAAACATCGATTGCCGTGGCTGTTGGTATTGCTGCGGTCTCCGCATAACGCGTCAGGTGGTCAACACAAACGATGACCCAACGGTTGTTGTTTGATGAGCGCGGGAAAGGGCCGACAAGATCCACTCCGACCATTTCGAAAGGTGTTGAGGGTGGTGTCAAAGGGTGAAGGAGTCCGACCGGGGCAGTGTTCGGGCGCTTGAATTGTTGGCATTTGTCACAACTGGCCACATACTTTTCTATAGTCCTTCTCATTCTAGGCCAGTAGAATCGACCTTGAACACGGTGATACGTTTTGGCGAAACCCATGTGTCCAGCGGTCCCGTCATCGTGCATAGCACGGAGCACGTCTCGTCGCAACTTTGTGGGGACCACTAATAGTAAGCGTGCACCATCAGCCGCGTAATTCTTTTTATAGAGCAGGTCATCTTGCATAACAAAGCCATTGTTGTTTGTCGGCTGAGCAGCTGAGTCGAAAAGGGCATCCAAGTTCCGGTCGTCACGCTGTTCTTTCCTGAAGGTGGCGAGGTCGGGAAAACGTGTATCGTCAATGGCGGCTAGGAATTCATCAAAATTGTCGGCGTCACAAGCAGTTGTGGGTAGCGGGAGCCGCGAAAGACAGTCGGCGTCGGCATGCTGGCGGCCACTCTTGTAACGGACCGTAAAGTCAAATTCCTGCAAGCGTAGCGCCCACCGAGCAAGGCGACTAGACGGGTCACGGAGACCAACTAACCAACATAGCGAATGATGATCGGTAACAATCGTGAAGTGATCGCCGTAGAGATACGGGCGGAACTTCTGGACAGCAAAAACTACAGCGAGACACTCTTGCTCCGTTACGGTGTAATTCTGTTCGGCCTTGCTCAACGAACGGCTGGCGTACGCAATGGCATGCTCGGCGTCACCAAAACGCTGGATGAGGACGGCACCGAGGCCAATTCCACTTGCGTCGGTGTGCACTTCCGTTGTGGCAGAAGGGTCAAAATGGTGGAGTATGGGTCCGGAAGAGAGCATGAACTTTAGCTGCCGAAACGAAGAGTCGCAATCCGTTGTCCAGGTGAAAGGCGTGTCCTTGCGTAGCAATGAGGTCAGAGGGTACGCAGTTTCGGCAAAATAGGGTACAAAACGTCGAAAGTACGAGCAGAGACCTAAAAAGCTTCTTAACTCGCGTTGCGACTGCGGTTGCTTAAAATTGCTCACTGCGGCAACCTTCTGTGGGTCTGGCCGTACGCCGCGCTTGTCCACTAGATGTCCGAGTACTAGTGCCTCTCGTTGGCCAAACTGGCATTTCTTTGAGTTGAGGGTAAGGGCAGCCTGTTCGAGGCACGTCAAAACAACGTCAAGTCGCTGGTTGTGTTCTGCAAAAGTGCGACCGAAAATTACGACGTCATCTAGATAGCATAAACAAATCTCCCATTTTAGGCCACGCAGAACCGTGTCCATGAACCTTTCGAACGTCGCGGGCGCGTTGCACAAACCAAACGGCATAACGTTGAATTCAAACAAGCCGTCTGGTGTCACAAAAGCTGTTTTCTCTTTGTCAGTGGAATGCATCGGTATTTGCCAATAGCCCGATCGGAGGTCCACAGATGAAAAGTAGGACGCCGAGTGGAGACAGTCAATGACGTCGTCGATACGGGGGAGCGGATACACATCCTTTTTCGTCACGGAATTGAGGCGCCGGTAGTCGACGCAAACCTCCAGGATCCGTCTTTCTTTCTCACAAGTATGACCGGTGCAGCCCAAGGGCTAGAAGAATCTTGAATGACGCCCTTGGCCAGCATGTCATCCACCTGGTCAGCGATAACCTTACGCTCCGACGCGGACACGCGGTAAGGCTTCTGCCTTATTGGATGCGCTAACCCGGTGTCGATCCTGTGACGAGCCCGTGTGTTGGGAATGCGCACTTCCTTAGCTTCCTGGCTGAAATCAAACAGCGATGCATGCTTCCTGAGGACACTGACCAGCACTTGACGCTTCTCGGAGGTCAGTGACTTGTTAACCATATTCAGGAAAAGTGATGAGTCTTGAGGAACACCAGGGCTAATATCAGTTGCTCGGGCTTCTTCGTGCGATGTGTCATTATTGAAAGCTGCTATATCGATGCTGGTATCCACTTCAAACGATGCAAGCCTCATACCCTTGGGTAGCACAACAGACTCGTCAGATACATTTGACACCCAAAGTGTGGTTGTTCCGCGGGCCAAAGAGATGACGCATCGAGGTATGAACGCACTTTTCTTCGTTATGATCGAAGGACACCGGTTCGGCAATAGCAGCAAGTGCATCAATGTCACCACTATCAGCAGCTACTCGAACTCTGGATACGGAATGTGCCGGGAGGACGACATCTTCAAGGACGGCGAGGGTGCGCGAACAGGTGGAAGGTCGGTCGGCAAGAGGGGGCAGGAAAAGCTCGCCGGTCCCACAGTCAAGCGTGGCACCGCACTGCTGTAAGAAGTCGAGGCCAAGAATTACATCATGTGTAGACTGAGCAAGAACTGCAAATTCGGCTTGATATAACTTGTCGGAGAAATAAACGTTCACTGTGCACACACCAAGGGGTCGGAGCAATTGTCCACTTACAGCACGAAATGTGTTAGCGTTGTCCCAGTGAAACATTACTTTACGACCGAGTTTGGTTTTGAAATCCAGACTGATGACAGATACACTCGCTCCCGTGTCTACTAAGGCTGACGTAGCAACATTGTCCACTAAACACTAATCTTGTTGTGATGCATGGTGACTGGCGGAGGCATAGGGGAATGTGGCTGAAGATGACCGGCGACCTCACCCTCCATCGGTCGCGCCGCCTAGTTTCCCGGCGGTGGGGACGTGAGACGTCGTAGAGGAGATGGAGACCTGTGTTGCCGTCCAGGCGGTGGCGTCAAGCTCCGCACGGAAGCTGGCGAGTCGCTGCGGTAATTCAGCCGATAGGGCGTCCTGCTATCAGGGCCGGGAGGCCAGTTGGCTCTGTCCACCAGGGTGATTTGTTGCGCCCGATAGAAAGTGCTGGGTCGCCTCAGTTGATGGGGCTGACATGCGGCGTCGCTGAGGACAAAATCGGGCGACGTGGCCGCGGACGACACATTGGAAGCAAATTGGGCGCTCACGAGACATGCTGAAATTGCCAGCGCGAGGATACATGGCGCGGCCGTCCCACGTTTGAGAAACTGCAGATGGGCCGCGTACGAAGCCGTCGTGGTCCTCGTAACCGAGATGGGCGTTCACTGCAGGGCTTGATACCATTGGACGCGGTGCGAAGTTGTATGCATCAACGGAAGCAGCGTTGATGGACGTCACACTCGGATCGCACGAAGGAACAGGCTCCCGAGCCCCGAGGAGACGGAACAGACGCCGCTTCACGTCGGTCGAGCTCTTCCGCACCACTGGCGGATAATTGACGCGGGGTCAGACGGGGCTGGAGCGACGTCAA
>NC_051178.1:229067480-229159602 GCF_013339695.2 Rhipicephalus sanguineus
TTGCGGCCGCGTGGCCGCGGGAATCGCACCCGCGTCCTAGGACTTAACAGCGAAACAGCTTAACCGCTGAGCTACCACCGTGGGCAAAGCAACATTTCGATGCATGTACAAACCGGATTTTCCGTCCGATCGCCCGCTACAAAGCGCACGGCAATTAATTAATCATGATCACAAACTAATATCCTCTAGCGGCCCGGGTCGGGCCTGGTCATGAACAAGCGCGCCCTGGATTAGTTTAGTAATGAACGCCCGGGCCCGGGCCAGGCCGGGCTTGGAACGACGGGCCCGGCCGGGCTCGGGCGGGTACGGTCAAGTACGCCCGGGCCCGGGCGGGCTCGGGCTGGGTTCGTTCATGTACGCCCTGGCCCGGCTCGGCTCGGGCTTCATAAAGCGGGCCCGGGCAGGGCCCGGGCCGTAAAAATCGCGCATTCCTGACAGCGAAAGGTGGCTGCACTGCAATGTGCGCCTTCAGATAACTTAGTACAACGCCAGTCGAAACTTATAAAGATAATTGACATAAACAATGATCAGTGTAGAGAAGCTTGAGCAATGCTAGGCTGTGGTAATTGCCACAGTTGTGAGGCTGTGATGCAAGGCTGTAATAATTGCGACATCACGAGACCATTTTCACGCGAAATATACTTCGATTGCAGAGCGAACTTAAATAAGTAGATTTTGTTCGCTTTACAACACACGTCATCAAGTGCGAATAAATTTTGCTTTCTTGTATAGTGTACTTTAGTACAGTGTTCACAAAACCCAGAAGAGAAGTAAACACAGCTCTGTTACAAAGCAAGAGTGCAGTGAAGCTGCAAATGGTCGCTGCGGAATATAACGACTGCGTATGTCATCTTGTGATAACCGGAACATTGTTTCACCGGTTTGATCTGATCCCCGCTCTGTTACTTTTTCCCTTCACGAATTAAATTGCTGCTTTCCAAGCCCTATTGAAGACTCTGTCCTTTCTCTGAAACGGCGCTATAGATCCCGTCGATCTGTTTTATTACAGTCCACATTGATCCTAAAGCTGCTAGCCTCACTTCCAATATGTTCCAATGTGTTGCTATCACATTCATTTATGCACCCTTGTGGCTAAACTGTAACTATTTTTGTAATGAATTGAAAAGTGATGAACATAGTGACGGAGATAGAGGCTAGGCAAACACTGCGAAGCCAATTGTACAAAGGAGGCAGTTATAGTCTGTCTGCAACGGAGGGGCCCACCCATCGCATGAACTGGTGCTCGTCCTTGCATTCTCTTATGCAGGGAGTCCCAGCTATCACGCAGAAAGATTTTTAAAAAAAGAGCAAAGCAAACTGAAGAAAACCTAGTGCATATTGTTCCCAGTGCACTGGAATATCCACTACTAATTTTTTCGTTAGTTAGGTTGAACTAATTTGTCGTAATTATATTTGTAACTCGACAAGTAGTTACTTAATCGTCAAAATTTCAGTGAGGGATATGTAGGGATGTTAAAATGATAGATCTAACTGCGCTACTTTCGACAACGTACTAAATGTGCGCTCACTTTATTTTCCGGTTGATGAAGAAAGCCAGCGAAATCTGAAAAATAACGCGTGACAAAGCTTGAGCCCGTATCAGTAAGCAGCGCCTTCAAACAGTCTCGCTGTGAGGCAGCCAGCATCAAGGGAAAAAAATATGGATCGCCCTATCTGCCACTACCCGGCCGAAAATAGTTGTTGCATTACTCCATACGGAGTCGGGCCGTATTACGAACGGCGTTCTGGCTGCGTTACAATGAGAACAGTCGGCCGGGAAATACGGACTATGATAGTGGCTTCACAATCGAGCCGAAGGAACTTCCAACGCATTTTGTTCGAGCTCATCCAATACTCTTGCCAAATTGCGGAACGCTGTCTCTGGCAGCGTACAACAGGCTAAGCGATTGCTTGCAGTAAGCTTATTTGAGGGCGCCGCTGCCTCGATTCGCGCTGAAGTTTAGTAACGTGTTATTCTTCAGACTTCGAGGGCTTTCTTTATCAGCCGAAAAAAAATGAGCACGCAATAAGTACGTGGTTGAAAATAGTGCAGTGAGATTTCCTTTTAACATGCCTACATATGCCTCATTGACATTTTGATTATTATGTGAGTACTTTTCGAGTTACAAATATAATTATGACGAATTATTTAAGCGTCATTAACGAGAAAATTCGTAGTCGCAACTCCAGCTATACTGGGCACACTGTGTATTAGGTTTGCTTCGCGTAACTGCCGTTGCTCTTCTTTAAAGTTTAGTAGAACAGACAGTTGGGACGAGTTGGTTAGGATTCATCTTGAAAACAGCGCAGCAACATGAGGACGAAGAAAGATCTTTCTTCGACCTCGTATTGCTGCGCTGGTCCGTTTTTAAGGCCCGAAAGCCTTAAATGCCTCACTAAACAGCGAAATTTGACCGTCATCTGGCGTCCTGCGGCGTCGAGGACGAGTGGTGCAAAATATCATCATCACGTGATGACGTCACCATATGACGTCATTATGACGTCACATATCGCAAGAATGTGGGGACGTCATCCTGACGTCCCAAATTCTGGCATGACGTCATGTGACGTGACGCCACATAATGGCGTTGTAGCGCCCTTCCTTTGGGCGGCGAACAAAAACAGAGAGCGCGCAACCTGAGAAGAAAATAAAACGGCGCTTCGTTGCGGCAAGTGAAGCCACGGCTCGTGTTCCCTGCTGGCGTCGATTCCGGTTCAGCCGTCTCGTTCCTTCGCTTCCTGTGGCATAAGCATACACCGTCATCACATAACATCGTAGCTTGGTCAAAGGTGGGCTGATCACGGAGGCAGTGCAAAATCAGGCGAGTGCCTTCCATCCTGGAGGCAGTGTGAAACCATGCTAGGTGCACAAAGCTTTCGGTGGGTGGCGGTGCGGGTTAAATACATCTAGGGAGCCGATATGACCGGCCGTTCATGTAGGCTCCCTAATACATCGACTGAAGAGAAAAAGAGGACGGCTTTCACCTTCTAGTCGTCTCAGGTGAATGCACAAGGAACCCTGTTTTGTTTTTCTTAATCTTGCTACGCAATAGTTGGGACGTCCTGCATATTGCAGCCAACGATTCGTGCGGCGTTAACAAAAATATAATGTTAATCTCATCCTTCCCTGGACAGGCTGCATGAGGAAAAAAATGACATTGAACGCCTGGAAAACATCAACCACCGGTTCTACGAAATCTCACCCAACGGCCTGCCCAGCGACATCGCTCCCATTCTGGCCATTCTCTATCTCAAGAGAGAGAAAAAGATGGCAGCCGTTTTCCGCGAACTCGGAGAGATTCTTCACAGGCTGTTCTCGAAAGCCGAGGCGACCTACATCCCAGGTACACACTTGTTTAGGGCAGTGAATACACGTGGTAACGTCTAGAAACATGATCCTGCGCATGGCACGGCAGGCTTCTTTCTCATAGTACTCCCGTAAATCATGTGCAGGTTTCTTAAACTCTCTTATTTCGCTTTGATTTCAGTGAACGCATTAAAAGAAAATGTTGAGATTACGAGGCGCTTCAAAACAGGCAGGCGCCACAGAAATTTTTTTTTTTTTTACACCGAAAGGCACTTAGCGCTGAGAAACTTTATTAGCAGTGGACAGAGTAAAGAGGAAATAGGTTCGTTACTTTTACACAACTATCGCTCTACGTTTATCTGTGGCGTCACCCAATCAAGGCAGCTAAAAAAACATATGTAACTCCGCTGTAACTGCTTTTGTCGTCGGCTTTTCCCTTTTGATCCCTATCGAAACGAGTGGGGCACGCCAACGTGTCAGTGATGTTAGCAGCGAAAATCTCCCGCTGCACAATATCCTAGGTCATACAGCGGCTTCAAAAATGGACTCGCCTCGCCCTCCCACAGGTAACATCGAGAACTTTACGCACGCCATGTTGGCCGCCCGAGAGGAAGCAATCAAGGAAGACAAAGCTGACGCGCCGTACTTGACCAAAGCCAGTATGATTCTCGCTACAGTGAACCTTTTCAACGGTAGGTAAAGCAACGTCTGGTTCTTACTTCATGTATTCTTCGTGTGTCATACAGGATCTTTACGAATCACCCTACATCGTCCCCAGGTTACTTTCGTGCTCGGTATTTTGGGTCCCTTGTTACCCTTATTGCCCTTATCAGCCAAATTCGATAAAAAATGTCACAGTTTCGCCTCGAGGGCGAAGCAATGAATGCGATAGCAAGAAATTGGAATGTCACAGGAAGAACGGCAAGCAGCTATAGAAACTTGCTGCGCGCTGCTTAAGCACAAATAACGCAGGAAAAGAAAACGCATGAGGTCATTGCGAACGAACAACTGTCACAGCTCGACACTTGCAGCGCGCTGCCCAAACACAAAGAAGGACGCACGAAAAGAACCCACAGGTATGCACAGGACGAGCGCGAACTATCACAGTTGTTACTTCAGCTAACACCTACTTCGGCTGTTCTAGCTAGCAGATCACTCCTTTCGCAAACGCAGCCGCTGCAGCGAGCAAAGTGACGTTCGTGTGGTCTATAGCTTCAAAGCAAACTTTCCGGTGAAAGCACAAGACGTACAAAACTCCCCCTCAAGAGATAATTGCGCGGGCACGGTCGACCACGCCCTGTATGTCAAAGTACAAGTCGAAGGCGCACATCCCAACTCCGGTGGTGGAACACTAGACAGTTTTAGAATTGGGGACCCAAGAAATTTGTGAGCCGCAGGACGCATGCGCAGAAGGCAAGTCACTTTCGCACTCTCGCGCTCGCGTTGTCCCAATAAAGTCCTGTCCCAAGACCCTGCAGCGCCTTCGTTTGGGCGGCAAACAAAACCTCAGAACGCGCGACCTCAAGATAAGAAAATAAAGACGGCGCTTGGCAGTGGCACGTGAAGCCACGGCTCGCGTTCTCTGCTGGCTTCGATTCTGGTCACTTATGGTTGATACATATTCCGGAGGCGAAAATTATAACGCAAACGTACTTCTTTGTCCTTTTTATTACACCCATCTAAATATGATTTCATGTCTTCGCGTATCTAATACACTGTCATCCTTGTTACACGTTATGGTTTAGAGCTATTGGTGTGTGCGCATGTGCGGTAGGGTTGCCTGGGGTTATATATGGATTGGCGTATGAAAGAATAAAGCTATTGTTAGTCAGCGCTTGTGTCGTATATTTCTTTTCTTTGTGGGTGTCTTGTGCGTTTGCGCTGTAATTTTAGCCTCAGTATTTTGGTCGCGGTCTAACATATATGCTGTGATTCTGGTTCAGCCGTTTCGTTTATTCTCTCCTGTGGCATAAGCCTACAAGAGCCAAAGCGTTCCCACTAGCTCGCGCCACCACAAGCCACGGGACACTCTTCTTTTTCCCTGGCCCACTGGCCTCAAGTGGCGTGGCGCTACAACCCCGAAATGGAAAACTAGCGTGGGTCGCCAGCGATACCACACAAACGCAGTGCGGGCAGCGATGCAGCATGGCCCGCGTCTCGCATAATATTAATTTCACCACGTGTGGCGTCCCGTGAGTTTCAGCCAACTCCACGTGCGTTTGTGTTCTGCCGTTAGTATCCTGGAGAACGAATGAGGCATGGCGTAATTGTCTAAGGCAGCGCGCTGCGGAGCGAGGGTTCGCAATTTGGAAACCCCGATCGAGCACTTCGGAATTTTTTCCCTCTGAATTATTTTTATTAGTGGCTTTTATTTATATATACATATACATATCCGGGACATGACGGCGACGGTGAAAATCCGCCGAAAGTGTCAATATAATCGCTATCGCAATAAAAAAATTCCAGCCACTTCCACGCCGTGAAAACCGCTGCACAGTGAAACTGTCGCCCCTTTCGTCAGGCATTGCATCTTGCTCTTAAGTTTCGGCAAAATTTTTCGCTGAGGATTTCTTTCTTGTTTCTTTGTTCTTCAGGTTAAGCCTTGTAGATCCAGCGCGACAATATGCTCATTCACAGCCGCGCTTGAACTCTAGCGTTCACAGCCGTGCTTGAACGCCCCCACTCGCTCAAAACTCGTGTTACTATCACGGCTGCGCTGAAACGAAAGCAGCGTTGCAAGCGGTGCTGCTGTGCATGAGCTGCAATGCCGCGCTGACAGCGTTCCACTGCGGCCGCAACTCTCACAATGCCTTGTGCGAGAGAAGCCATGCAGCCAACATGCAGCACTGCGTGCGTCACACCAGCGCCTCCTCTATAAAAAAAAAAAGTAACAGGAGGCTTTGGTCCCAGCCACGCAGTAAAATATACAGGAGCGCCAACTCTCCTCCGGTTGACCCACTTACTGCAAACGCCATCCGTTACCCTCCTCTCCCTCCCTCTCCCCATCCGAGAGAGCTTACACTACACAACAACGCTCCTCGCCTTCTCACCCTCCAAGCGAGCCTATCTCGCCAACACCACCCATAAAGGAGTTTTGAGCTCTTCAATCACGGCGAGGTCCCGCCCTTTCCCTCTCTCTGCCGAGCCTCACTCTCGCCCCTCAGGTCATGTGACCTTCGTGACGCGTACTACTACTTCTACTACTACTACTACTACTACTACTACTACTACTACTACTACTACTACTACTACTACTACTACTACAACCACCACCACCACTACCAGTACTACTGCTACTGCTACTGCTACGCGACGACGACCACGACGGCACAGGGTAGACAACACCGTGGGGTAGACTAAAACAGCTTCGCTGCAAAAGTTACGCCCAAGCAGGATACAAAGATATCAGTTAGAAGAGTTTTCAAGTGAAACAGAAGACAGTGCATTTGCCGCAACAATCAAGTATTGCTGAACAATAGAGTCTTTTAGCAAGTTACGGAAATACGGTACGCAAATACGTTAAGGCAGTACGGTACCGCTCCTCCTTTCCCGGTCGTTGAGCGGCCAAAGCACAACCAGCGGGAAAGGAGGAACGCTACCGTACTGCCTTACCGTATTTGCGTACCCTATTTCCGTAACTTGCTAAAAGACTCTAATGGTAAGTTAACACCAGCGTCATCGGTACAAACTAACAACACAACATCTTATTGTCAAATGTCTTCACTGTCGTTCACCTTTTCTAGGCATCGCACACCCACGTTTGCTTATTAGAATATGAAATGTAAAGCATGCGTATCCGATTTATAATTTATTTTCTACACTTCCCCTATCCGGCGCTCTCATATCGATCTGTGCACACTTGTGAATAAACCACCTTGAACATGTAAACATGTTGCTTCCCAGCTGGATCCAACACATCGACGGGCACACTTCAGTGGCTGCTGCTACGGACAGCAAAAGAACAACGCCTTCAAGAGAGGATTAAAAAAGAAATAGAAGACAACATCGGTAAGGAAATTTTTGGACAACATATTTTTTTTTTCTTTTTTGCTTTCCGTGCCAAGAACTAATCCGTAGTTCTCGGAGAAAATTTTCTTATTTATTCTCGACAAATAATCTTAAACAGAGAGAGTTGTCTGTGTTTTTGGGCTCCTGTACGCTACAAAATGTTATTCTTCAACCCTTGAAACTGTAGCCACTGAGACTATTTTATATTCGTTTGTAAACCTGAATCCTTTGTCCGACATTATTGACGTCTCTGTTAGCGTTCGCATGCCTGCCTATTTAAACATTGATGCGTACTCTGTTCAAGGTAAGAAGATTTGCTTGAATGCAAATTGCATTGAAATGCAAGCTTTCGACATGAAATCACCAAAGTAAACTGGAACCTGCTTCTATCCTTCTCATGCCCTGATAAACCGTATAATTTTTAATAGGTTTAATAAAATCGAAGCTCTGTTTGCAAAAGAAACATGTTCCATATAAAGCAATAGTTATAGTCGAAAATTTGCGAAAACTATGGATAACTCCTCACTATTATAAACAATACCCACAAGAACTAAATAACCTAATTAAATGAACAAATAAAGGTGCCCTTGATCCAAACAACTAAAGGAACACGAGACCGAAAAGAGCGCTTGACGCCATTTTCTAGTCTCGTCCTCAGTCTGTGTTTATTTCAGTAAGCATGTACCAACAAGCCCAGCTCTACGTTTTACCGTGCATTACGTCCAAGCTAAGTAACATTATAGATGTAAAAAAAAAACATTTCGGCAGATCCCAAATATTGTGGGAATCATGTCATGTGAAGCATCACCGAGTAGCTGCCTAGGTAGCATTTTTAAGTTTTTTGCTTGGAGCCAAGCGTTACGAGGTGGATCAGCGTCTTTGTGTACACTAAGTGTTTGTCGGCATATCGAGGGCTTACCAGGCACGTCACTACATTGGTGCCTAATGAGTACCTTATGGTCCCATGTAACATCGGCCCTCACATTGCAGCACAGGCGTTAGATTTATCGAAACGAACAGCACGCTACAATACGATGATGCGCATATCATAAGTAGCGGTCGTTGCCTTATTCCCAAGGGGACGAGCAACGCTTGGCTATCACTTCCTGAGCCATCGTAGTATATGTAATGTTTGCTACATTTTTATAAAATCTGATAACCAACACTGGAACCACGATTGAAGTTGACCGGACATATATAGACATGTGTTTTTCCGAAACGGATTCAAGCACTGGCGTGGCTCTCTGGGGTAGAATACTTGACTACCGCGCATAATGTCTGGGTTAGGATTCCAACTCGAACCGTGATTTTTATCCTTTGCGTTCATCGGGATTTTTAGCTGACTGACAACTTCATCACCGGCACCGTATTTTCTGCGACACGGGAACCACCCCGTCCAAAAGTTTCAAGTTTTGACTGTGCACATATACAAGCACACAAACAACATGCATGAATATACATAAAGAGTGGTCGACCCCCCCCCTTCCCCCCATCACGCCCACCTCCCCCTTCCCCGAAAAAAATTCTCGATACGCCCTTGCAATGCATAGAGCCTTTCAAGCAGCTACTTTGTGTTCAAAGGTGCCGCCAGAAACACCCGCTGTGTCTGCTCACAGTATTCTCGCAGTAATATCAGCCGTTTTAGTGCACCATTTCACCGTTCGTTCACAACATACTTCCTTCCGGCGATCAGGGAGCGTGCCACCCGTGTACGGAGACCGTGAGAAGCTTCCATTCACTGTGGCTTGCCTGCTAGAGACGCTGAGGATGCACCCGGCGACGCCTCTCGGAATACCACATAACACAACCACGGATACTCGAGTCGGTGAGTACTTTATAGTTCAGTCGGAACAGCTAGTGAATAGCAAATAATAAAATGAAAGGACATGCATTTTATGTCATCGCTTAACTTTCACGCGGACCACAACTATTTCACGATGGAAGTGTTGTATTCTCAAAGCTCCGGCAACAAAGTTCACAAAAATTTATTATTCGCAAGTGCCATTGGACAGTAGACTGCTGCCTCAGCTAATGTGATGTCCAACGTCAATATTGGCTAAAACTCGCAGAAAAAAATTTACGCATCTCCACGAAGTAAATCATGACGAGTGGGCGAAGCTCTGGGTATCGTATGGGTGAGTAACCGTTACCCGAGAGTTACCCGAGCGTTGCCCCATATAATGTAAATTGAGTGACATAAAGTGATATAAAGTGGCATAAAGAGTCGACGACAAAGCTAGGTCCTAAGGTCCATAATGTCTACGTTGAAGTCGCCGACTAGTATAAAGGGTTTGTGCTTGTAGGCATTTCATACTGTTTTGTCACAATTATGATTGGTGTTTGTCTATTGTAAACCTTTTTTTGATTCACATACACACGTATGTTTCGACTATAGCAACGATTTTCTATATATTGTGACAGCGGACAGTGAGAGTCGAAGACAAAGCTAGGTCCTAAGGTCCATAATGTGTACGTTGAAGTCGCCGACTAGTATAAAGGGTCTGTGCTTGTAGGTGTTTTATATTCTGTCACAATTATGAGGGATATTATTGTGTTGCTAAACCTGATGTTTCGATATTACACGGTGCTGTGCCGTGCGCAGGGACGCCATACAGATTAAAGGGTCCCTGAAACGGTTTTTTGACATTTCGGTTTTGCTAAGACCATTACTGGAGCAAATCACTGGCACCAAAATTCAGTCGAAACACCCTTTATTAAGGGAGCTACGTATAATAACTACCTTCCCTCCTCCTCCTCCACTCCGCCTTTCACCCTCAACTTTTCCTTCGAGCGCTCGTTGCTAAGCTCCGCCTTCAAGAGGCTCTGCGTCACCATGTGACGTACGAGAACTCTTGCGTGCCGTCGCGTCTTCTACTTCCGGTAAGGCGAAGCCAGCGCACTAGCCACCGGTTGGTCAGGCGCTGGGCCGCTGGCTCGGCTGCGTCTCCTGCGAGCGCCATCCGAGCAGCGTGTGTTTTGTTTCACGGCAGTTCAGACATTTGCTCTGAATGGACCCCGGCTTCGAAGAGCGTTTGCGCTGAATGAGCCGAGAAATGGGTTTCGACCCATACAGTGACACGCCATTTCGCGATCCGCCGCTTCGTGTGGAGGGTTGCAGCAGTGATCCGCCTGATCCGCCACCACCAGACTCGCCGGGCCGTATTATATCAACGTCGTCGCACACGAGTTGCACTATTGCGGGGTTTTATTTGAGCTCATTATATACGACACCGCATACCGCACACTTGAACCGGGGATTTCCAGCTGGCCCTACGACGTACACACTAGTGCAGAGGTTTCAAATGCATTGTTTTCAATTCACATGCACCCTGTCATTTTTTGATCAGTGCTGGAAATCGCAAAGCGGCGAGGGGCATTCTGTGCATACATAATTATTGCGAAACTGGCCACATTACATTGAACAGACGGAGTCGTTATAGTTATAATTAACGAGATTAGGTGGAATTTTGTGAGTGCCCACGTGCGAACTGCGCACTATGCACACACAGCACACGATCTGGATCGATTGTGAACTTACCTTTCCACCGGTAAGGAACAAAGACGGCAGTGCGTGGGCTTTGAGGGGATACCTCTTCAGACCGAGGCCGAATCGCTGCACAAACACGGAACTGAGCTCGTAGTCTTCCGGCTTAAAGTGGCGACCGCAAACGCCTATATCCTGCCGTCGATCCGATACAGAGAGTCAGATGCGCTGCAGCCACTCGGTGCGCCTGCTGCCTTCCAAAGGCACACGGTGTCGTATTTTCACTTGTCGCCAGTCACTGGACTTGCAGCCCACAAAGCAGCAAGGGCGATTCATGATGTCAAACAGAAACCTCGCGATACACACTGGTCGCGCAGCTCACGTCAACATGGAGCGCGTGGTATCACATGCAGTTGACGTTCGCTGTGCGCCGGAAGTCCTGAAGGCTAGTTGCAAATTGCGATTGTATTCGCTTTATTAGTGACTGTTTTTTAACCAAAACAAATTATAAAGAGTTTCAAAGATCAGGAACAACATTTGTTCGCAGTTATGTCGAAAAAAATTGCCTGTGACGTGTACTGTGGATCCAATCAGATTAGCCGCCTGCGTGACGTCGCGCTTCCGATACGAAGCGCACTGGAGGTGGGCGGTTTGAAAACGCGTTTGGCTGAGCCGCTGTGATCGGTGGGGATTCGCAGCTTTAAATTCTTGTAATAAATTACACAGTTTACGCACAGAGCTTAAATCAGTCTGTAAATGATCCTTAGGACTTGCTCTACCGGCCCAATGTGTTTGTACGAAATCGTCAAAACCGTTTCAGGGTCCCTTTTAGGGTCGCCCCTAAAAACACTTTTACTGTAATGATTGTGTTACATTGGCGGCAAAGACGCTGCCTGATACATGAACTGGTCGGCGTCACCAGGCAGAAGCCAAGCGTTTATTTTGCGCTTGGATAACAGAAAAAAGGGGGAAGGGCAAAAGAGGGAGCAAGGCAAGAGAGAAAGAAACATGCGCGTTCTAGCTTGCGTCCACTTCGGCAAACACTTGCGTTGCAACAGACTTGAACTTTCGTTTCGTTCAAGGGTACCTCCTGGGAACTTTCATTTGTCAAAGCGAAATGAGTTTTGATCCACCTATCGGCACAAGGCACTCCTGCGCACGAAGCTTTAATGCTGTCATTTCCGGAGACAGAAAAAAAATTGCTGTTCAGCTAGTCGTAACTCATCTCGGTATTGTGATCAGAGCGCATTTCGTCACACACTGCATATACGCAACCTGCCTACACACAGAATCATTCAAAACGTTCTCTGGTGCTGTCTCATAACAATAGTTGAAACAACTACAGGCAACTCCAAGCATCTTGAATGATTATGTGTGTCAATGGGTGCGGGCGTGCTTCATTGTGCTTAACTGCTTTAGCGATGTGTGTAACAAGGCTTAGGCAGCTCTGGTGATTTGTCTGCCTCTAGAGTGATGTCAGAACAAGACAGCAGATAGCCGCGCACTTAAACAAATATGCCCGATTTCGCAGGCAAGTGGAACATACCCAAGGACACGGGCATGATGTACAACATCCACGCGGTGCACCATGACCCGAAGAACTGGGAAAACCCCGAGGAGTTCCGTCCCGAGCGGTTCCTCGATCCCGTGACGGGGAAAGTATGCACTGACGTCGGTCCTCTGATCACCTTCGGCCAGGGAGCCCGCAGCTGCCCAGGAGAGAAGCTGGCTCAGATGGACATGTTCTACATTTTTGTACGACTCATGCAAAGGGTCACAGTCAGTGTGCCTAGCGGGTCCTCAGACGTAAACTGGAACGGAAAGGGTTCCAGCTTGTTTTTGCACCCTGCTCGGCAAAATATTGTATACACGAGAATAAGCTAAATGTGCTGCGTACTACACGAAACCCGTTGTATACTGTAGCCGCCTGGGAACCTGTAAGAATAGCCAACCTTTTGAATGTCGTGGTTCCCCCAATACGAAAGGTGTGGTCACCGACAAAGAAATTGAACTGTTGATGAACACGTGTTAAATGCGCGCGGATGCATGCGCGTACCAGTAGAGCCATAAAGCGAACCATTCTTTGCCTCTCTCTCCTACTTTCTGGTTGTCGCTTCTGTGGTCTAGCAGCTCGCGCAGCTCGGTTTTCTGCAACAGCACCAGATGGCAGCCGCGGCTTATACGCATTATAGTTGCTGTATACGCTCCCTACGGGAGAGGAGTTGCGCATAGGTCCGCCATTATGCTCAACGGCTCGTCGGACGCGCAGGAGGCACATACGGCGCGACGTTCCGCCGCGGTCGACATAGCGCATACTTATTCGCATGCTCTGAGAAAGATTGCCCTTTTACATCGAAGCTATATATATATATATATATATATATATATATATATATATATATATATATATATATATATATATGTATGTATATATATATATATATATATATATATATATATATATATATATATATATATATATATATATATATATATATATATATATATATATATATATATATATATATATAGACCATTTTGCGGACGCATCTAAGTGCTGCCATCTTGCACTGATAATGTTGCAGTTTTGTATCCGTATAAAATAAACTAACAGTGCTACGGTGAACTAGCACGCACGAAAACGGTTGAGACGGTACATGCAACGTGTCATGACCACGATCATTTCATATTACGGCATAGAAAACCGGCGAAACATTCGTTTATCAGACGACCATGAATCGAAAATAAAATCGTGTCGGATCGCGCGTCCGCGGACGAAACGACGCGTGCAACAACAATTCTACAGAGTTCGGACGATCACGCGATGTAGGGCGTCGAGCAGCGGCTCATACGCGCAAGAAAATGTGAATTAAGCGAACCAAGTGACAATTAATGTGAATCAAAGCGCATTAGGTAGACTAAAGTAATGAAATGGGAATTAAGCGATTGAAAAGTTAGTGATTCGGAGGTGCCATAAGTAAACCGAAGGTATAATGAATGCATTGAAGCTGTATATGTATCTGACCAAGAGTGCGTCCGTTAATCGCGTCCCGTCCTCGGAGAATTTTACAGCGGTGGGCCGATCCCACCACCGCAGATTTCAGATGCATGATACGAAAGAACAGCTCAACAAAGTTCGCTTGCTACTGCCTAGTACATTGCAACGAAAAGTGGTGCGCTTACTTTCAGCATGCGCATGACCTTTTCGCGCCTGGCCGGAAGGCAAACAATATTTGCCTTGAAAGGCGTTTCAAGGAAACTTCACGCACGAATGCGCGACAATCAGGTGAGTGCATTTCGGCCGCCTGCAAAAGACCATGCTGCATGCGGTTACACTGGCGACCACATGCAAAGCGGTATTTGCCGTTAAACATCATTCACAGGTGGCTCAGGCGGAACAATTGCCGGCCATGCAAGGCCAGGCTAACCCCGCCTGCTGCAACATCATCACCATCACCACCACCACCACCAGGTGGTTCACTGTTCGAAAATGCAATGACGATAGAACTCACGGAAACAAGTCGGCGCGGGAGCCGTGCCGTCTAGTCCGTGAAGTTGGCTTCGCCGCGGCATAATTTAACATTTGACGTCATTTGGCACCACATGACAGTGCTCACAGAATAGGGGCGCAAGGGAAAGTTATGCGCAACTCTGCTACCTGCGGTATTATATACAGGGACACTAATACGCATACGTGGCAGCGGTGGCGCCAGCCGCAGTGGGAAAGAAATATGGTAGTCGCTTCCGCACATCCGAGGCAGTGGCCATGCCGGTAGTGTGGGACAATAATAATAATTATAGAGACGAACCAGAACGCTCACAATCACGCATCCACGGCTGCAGCGTTAGCGGAAATTAAACACAGCTGAACGCTGAACAGCTTCGTTAGACTGGGTCTTTTATAGTCAGCTATGAAAGCGGCTTGAGCGGCGTTTTGGTGAAGCAGAGAGACATCGGCGGTCGAATGTTGTCAAAGGTGCGAAACATTTTCTTTTGAACGTTTTGTAAACCGCAAAGGAGAAATGAAATAGGTCTATGGAGTTAACCACAGCCCTAATGAGTCGGACAAAACGGAAAGAATCCGTCCCAAAATGTTCCTTGACCCCGCTTCCGGAAAGCTGCGCCAGGACTTCGGAGCACTGATCGCCTTCGCGTCTGGGTTCCAGGACATGTCCAGGAGAGATACTAGCGCGTGTGAACATGTTCTACATCTTCGTCCGACCCGTGCATAGGCTAACCTGCAGTTCTGCCGGGAAACCTTCGGATGTGAACCTGAACGGAATCACTTCAAGCCTGTCTCTGCATCCCGCTCATCAGGACATTATCCTTACGCGAAACAACTGAGATACACTGGTAAAATACGAACACACTTCGTTTCCAGACGTGGTTTCAACTTCTCGACTGCTGGATGGATTACGCAGCCGAACCAAATGTCACTAGGACACACGAGTGAAGATATGCGAAGAGCTGACAAAGTGTTGCCAGATTTCACCACCCTCGACTTGAGCAGGTAGACCTGCTTAATATCTCCGCAAACGAGCCAGCTCGGGCGTCACGTTACAGAAATCATCTGAAGGGTTGAGTATGGTTGAATGTGTCGAGTGCGAAATCTGATTATCAAACTAGTGGCTCTAAATGATAGTACAAGTGTTAATGTTTGCAGTTTTCGAAATAACAGCAACCCCCAATTAAACAGCACAAAACTACATCACAGTAGCATCACAGTAGCAAGAGAGCAGTTTAAAATTTCACACTGCTGTGCGATAACGAGATGGTAAACACAGTCGAAATATCTCGGGCTCCCCGTTCCGCTAATCAACCTACCAAGGCCTACTGCGCTATAACTCAGACATCTCATTCATAAATATATTAAATATAAGAAATACCGCGCAACGTATATATACAATAAATAGCGCTCACTGGACAGCTTTCGCTGTTGGCAGTAGTGTTTTTCGAATTTCGCAGCCTTTAATGTGGAAATATTGACGATCTAAGTATGATCGGCATTCCCTGTGTTATTGATCTCTCTTCACCTACAGTCAATTTAATGTAAATACCTCCATCTAGTGCGGGTAAGAGAACGCATAGTTCACACGACGCAAGCCGTTAAGAGTGCGTGTTCGACTTCGCCCGAAGCAAAGAGGATACAGACAACTCATACTGATACGAAGGAAAAGAAATGGTCGAGAGGGCGGGGGGAGGGGGGAGCGATAAGATAAGATGGCTCGTATGCCCACGGTCTCGCAGTGATAAAACTGGAGCCTCCAGCTCACAAGATATAGCTACCTTGCCGACGTACACGTGCTCTCAATCACCAATTCCGCGGAGTGAAGCGAAAGCTACAGCATACGTTATGCAACAATGAAAAATAACCCGAAGCATTCCCCTATTGTTCGCCTCTCATTGTCCTCTGCCTGACTTCGCATAAGCGGAAGCTGGATAGCGTGATTGATACGTTGGTTCGACTTGCAGTCTTCGCTGCCGTGCGTGGAAATGGAGATACAAAATGTTGGTACGACCAGCCACGTAATGCAAAGTTATCGGCACGATTGATTTTGCGCAACCACTTTCAACGTATAAAGTGTAGTCTATTGTAGTAGAAGAGCAAAGCTTGTGCGTCTATAAGGTGAGCTTTAGCTTCGTCTTCTTTTGTTTTCTGTTTGTACTCATTTTCCTTTTTCATATATGTTTGCAGTCGGTGGGGTCTTTAACACCGCTCATTTTGGTTGATTGCCGAACCATGCGTAATTAACTAACGTCTAATATTCAGCTAGAGAATATAAAGAATGAAAAGATTAGACACATCATAGGAATTGAGTATTGATTGATACGTATTCTTCCAAAATCTCCGTGATTGGGAGGTTGCATTTACGTTGCAATATGTCGATCGCACCGCGAGTGCCGGAGGACCACTATACAAGGTGTGACACACACACAAAAAAACAAGACTAAATGCGTAGTTTGAAGAAAGATTCGAGTTGGCAACAACTGTTTTGCTGACGTCTCCCCACACACCTACTCTTTCCATCCGGCCAGTTTCGACTTAACCGATCACGCCAGTTAGGAATGCTGCGTCATTGAGCAAACACGTCCACCTGTATTCTGCCAGAAAAATGTCTAATGTAAAAACCGAACAGCGAATCAACCTCAAGTTTCTTGTGAACCTTAAGAAATCAGCCACGGAAACATTTCAAATGTTAACCGAGGCTTATGGAGATGAAGCCTTTTCTCGTACACGTGTGTTTGAATGGCATAAGCGGTTTTCAGGGGAAAGGGACGGTGTGAAAGATGATAATGAACTGGGCGCCCAAGGTCTGTGATTACAGAACAAGACATTGCCATAGTTCGTGATGTGATCGTGGTGACCGAAGATGAAGTGTTCGTTCAGTGTCGGAGTTGGTTAACTTGGATAGGCAAGCTGTTCGACGCATTTTAACTTTAACTGACGAATTACACATGAGGAAGATTTCTACGAAGGTTGTTCAAAAAGCTCTGTCCGACAACCAAAAACAGTGTCTGAAAGACGTGTGTGTGTGTACATGCTAGAACGCACTGTAAACCAGCGAAATTTGTTTGAATCTGTTGTACCGCGTGATGAGACATGGATATTTACCAATGACCCAGAAAGTAAGCGCCACTCGATGCAATGGAAGCCTCCAGGATCCCAAAGACCCAAAGAAGCACGCACGTCAAAATCAAAATTCAAGGCAATGTTAATTGTCTTGAATGTCAATGGATTTGTAATGATCGAGTGGGCTCCCAGTGGTCACACTGTTAATCAGCACTACTACATTGAAGTACAAAACAGGCTTCGGGAAAAAATTAGAAAGAAAGGCCACAGTTGTGGAGTGATGGATGGCTGTTGCACCAGGGCAATGCTCAAACGGCCCTATCTGTCAAGCAGTTTCTGACCAGCAAAAACATTATTATGATGGGGAATCGTCCTTATTCACCTGATTTGGCTCCATGCGACTTTTCTTTATTTCCTAAAGTTAAATCTTGCTTAAAGCGAACCCATTTTACCTCAGTTCAAGAGGTTCAGGCAAAATCGGAGAATCTCCTGAACGGCCTTCCAAAAACCTCGTCCCATAAGTGTTAGCAGCAATGGCAGCACCGAATGCAGAAGTGTGTGAATACTGAAGGAGACTGCTTTGAAGGCGATAATGTCACAGAGAACTGGTCCTGTAAGTACGATGGTTTATTGAATCAGTCTCGTTTTTTGTTGTTTTTTTGTCACACCTCGTATGACGAACAGCACACAGAAACAAATGCCGGAGGATGACGCCATCTTGAAACTGATGTAACGAGTAAGCCATAGCAGAATGGGTTTCAACAGCGTTTATCAGATATAGTACAAGGGCCCCTTACAAAATTCGTCGGAAAGTTTTATTATGGGCGATAACGTCATGCCTATCTCGCCTGGCTGGTTCGTACTTGCTGAAGAAACAGCACAAAAATAGGACAAACGGAGGAGGAGATAAACCACAGCGCTGACTCTTCCACCGGAGCAGCAAGGGGGGAGGGGGCGGTTACATATGCAGCAGAAGTACTTCTTTTATTCTGATAAGAACAATATCTCATTTAGAAGGAGTGATAAAGACGGCTGGCTGACGCACACATCGCCTAATTTGTTAACATAAAAAGCTTATCAAACAAGCGCGTTCATAGGAGTAACTCGTCACAAAGGTGCATTTATCAATCACTAGTTCACATCCACAATCTGTACAATGCGCAGACAAGTTATCTCTAACTCGCTGGCTTCACTGAGCACTCGCTGACAAGTCGGCTTGTTCAAATCAGATGCCGCCATTGGAGATAAGTACAGACCCAGTCTGTACTTATGCTTGCAACAGTTTGGATACACAAGTGTCAAAGTGGAGTGATTTTAGCTGGTTGTCACCGATTGCCATTATGTATACAAGTGGACATTTCGCTGTTTCGTTATCACGTTTCACGATTTTTTTACGCTGAGCGGTAAGTTCGTAGCTGTTTCTTCCTATTTGAAGCGTGTGGTTAGCGTTCGCCGCATAGCGAAGCAGCTCGCCGAAGCTTCCTCTTTGCAAGATATTGTGACACGTGTGTGCCTTGTCTTTCCTCGTGTGACCAACGAATAAAATCGAGCTGAACTAAAATTTCTAGAAACGCAGACATGACCGCTCTCAGGTGCTTCTCCTTCCCTTTTGGATTGGCGATGGATCACAACCGCGCTGGTCTTCCTGGTGACTTACCTGTTGGGTCGCTTCTACTACCGTGTATCGAAGTACCCGAAGGGACCCTTTCCACTTCCACTTGTGGGTAACCTGCTGGGTGAGTGTCTTCCCGCTCGGCAACGTAGCAGATACTGTTGTTCTACTGCACATAAATTTCTGTGACATTAGAAAGGCGTAGATTAAGAGAACAGAAAAGCGAAACTATTATGCAAACATCTTTGCAACATGCTTCAAGCTTTAGAAAAACGGCGAAGGCAGGTTTTTCTGTAATGCGAGTGACTGCATGAGGTCGATGCAAGCCCATCTTTTTCTACAGATTTTATGTGCACGCTTCAAATGCCTAGTGCGCTAACCTGACTTCCAGCGAGAGCTTCTGATAAGTAGTATGAGCGATCTCCCCGTAAAGCTTGTGGGAATTCAGGCGTCCGCACCAGTTGCTCGACGCCATCTTCCCTTGGAGAATTCTCGTGTCTCTCTCCTCCAGACCGGACGGGTGGCAGCTGGTAATAAATCACCCTCCCTTCGCTGCCACCACGCCCATCAAAGGTTGAACACGGTGTCCCATTGGCCCAATTTTGACGGGATTCGGGCCTTGCTCGAGCTCGCCCGAAAAGCAGAGGCGCGAGACGGGGTTCGGGGAGACCATTTCGGGACCTCGGAGGATGCGTATGCGTTTTGGCCTCCCCGGCCGGCGGCGATCCTTTGTTCTTTGTTCTTCGTCGCCGGCCGGTGGTCACGTTGTCTCGTCGGGGCCCCGGACTCGGCGGGCCGGGGCCCCGCGCTCTCGAAGTCCCGAGGCATCGCCTCGCGATCGTGCACCGTGTGTTTCTCTCAACTGTTCTTATGCCTGTTCTGTTTCTTCTGCTCTGGGGTGCGAGATCGCGGGAGCGCTGGCCGAAGGGCAGGTCGGCTCTCCAAACTTGTTTCTTTGTTTGTTTTATAGGTGTGCCATTCGCGGCCACTAATCGATATATTTTGTAACTTGTATTAGCTAATTGGTGTCCTCTATAATTATGTTAGGTACGATTGGCTGTATCGAATCACTGATCTCTTTGTACTAAAATCCCGGTAATAAACCACTAATTTGGAGAGTGTCGCCTAAAGGTTCTCCATCGCTGCGCGGGGGCTCACCGTCCCTTCGCGGTGATCGGCCGAGTTCTCGTGCGCAGCGGTGCGAAGAGTGCACGGCGCGAGACAAACGAGGACGCGGCACCCTGCATGAAGCTCGCAGTGCTCGAACCCGCGGTGGTGTTCGGCGCGTACGGCTAAGAGTGTACCGTTAGCAAGCCGTGCGCGCCGGGGGTCGGTAGAACAATAGAAATAGGCGTGCATGCTTTTCCAAAATGCCAAGCGAGGCTTTTAGAATGCTTTTCCCCACTAATGCGCGAACAAAAGAGCGTTCGCAGAAAACGTCACAGCGTCACTCACACTGATTATCGTGATGAGGTGCCTCTGAAGCAACCAAAATCTCAAGAGGAATGCTATGCCGGGGTCGAGAGAGAGAGAGAGAGGTCAAATTTTGTAAGCCATCCCGCTCTGTGAAAGTGTATTCTGTATCGCCTCTGTCACACAAGGTGACACAGAATTTCGAAACGTCTCCCCAGAAAATCCTTTTTGAATTTATCTTATGCTACTTCGAAGTTTTCCATTTCAGGAGCATGTTGCTTGTGTCGTTTTGCCGGATTCGTGATTCCGTGACATCGGTCGTCTCGACTCGCTCGCCGCGTGCGCTTGGCGTTTTGAGCACGACCTTAATTGGCATCAGCCGCCCGCGTGTTCCGTTCTTCACTTTTAGTAGACCATAAAGCCGTTTCAATTTCTTTTCTGTCACCGTGCATCACTATATTAGAGTTTCCTGGTTTATCCCCAGGTCCCTTCGAGCTGTATGACAACTTTTTGCCCAGAAGAGCAAACACTGTCGCCTTCAAAATACAGTGGATTGAATTCGAATAGATTGGAGCGTCGATAGGAGGGTGGTGACGATAGGACAGACACGGGAAAGGGCCATCTTTGTCATCGTTAAAATGTTTTTAGGTCGTCTTTACAAAGATACTTTAGAGCGTCGGTGCATTGTTCTTAGGCAGTTCGATATGTTTCAAGTGTACGTTTCCGATCATTGTTTCCTTTTAAAACTTTGCAGTGACAATTCCTAAACGTATTGGCGGGGCTTTTTGCATGAAACAAAATATTCATCACATAGGAAAATCATATATTTTCCTTTCTATTATTCCCCCTTCCCCCACCCCAAGTGTAGGGTAGTCAACCGAGCCAAAGCTTGGTTAACCTCCCTGCCTTTCCTCTTCGTATCTCTCTCTCTCTTGGTGAAATTTATGAAAACCAAAAGCCTAACTTTGACCTTTGGCCTTTCTATAAATAAACCTCTCTCTCTCTCTCTCTCTCTCTCTCTCTCTCTCTCTCTCTCTCTCTCTCTCTAAGAACTCTGCTTAGTGCAATAACCATACTTTTGCCCTCTAACAATCCTATCCACTGCTACATGCAGCGTTGCGCCACGTGACCGACTTGCACGCCAAATCGACTGAATTGTCCAAGATATACGGCGACGTCTTCACTTTGTGGATGGCCCACAGGCCTATGGTGATGCTGAACAGCTACGCTGTTATACGGGAAGCACTGGTGGAGAGACGGCACGATTTCGCCGGCCGCTTTCCTACTAGAACAGGTGAGCATGCAAACAAGGCAAATGGAGTGCTACATATCGTGTTAGGTCACGCATCAGTTGATCAGTTGCAGCCAACTCCTGCAAAATTGACATTGGTTAATTATATTTTTTTTATTTTGAATGTTCTGCAAAGTGCCGCCGAGGAATCGTTTAATTTGACTATTGCAGGCCCTCGTCTGCGCATTAGTAGTGCATGGTCAGTTAGTAAAGCGCATGAAAACAAGAAAAAAACAAGCCAGCCTGCTACATTCCTCGGTCTAGAGCCGTATCCTTTCATTTTATTTCAGTTTTTTTTTTCATATCTTTCATAACGTTGGCTCTTTTTAAAACGCTGAGGAATCATTTAAACGAGCCAGAGCTCTTTGTCACGTGGTGGCTGAGCTATGGTTCGAGAGCACGAAGTAAAACTGCTGTAATAAATTGAACCAACGAACAAGAAAATTGAATTCGCCAATTTTTCCAACACTTCTTCATTCAACCTTAGAG
Source organism: Rhipicephalus sanguineus (assembly GCF_013339695.2). NCBI lineage: Eukaryota > Metazoa > Arthropoda > Arachnida > Ixodida > Ixodidae > Rhipicephalus > Rhipicephalus sanguineus. Next base: position 229,089,656 of record NC_051178.1, read on the forward strand.
ACTTTCCTGCCTCGCACTTCACGAATTATTGAGAACTCTCTTTATATGTTTCCTTAAAGCATATGTTCTTCTTTTATCATTTATCAAATTAATAAGCAAAGAAAAATGATAAAGTAGGCCTTTTTAGCGGAAGGTATTTTGAAATCAAAAGGCATTGCGCAGGAAAAAATTAAGGAAGCTTCGTACTGGTGGTACCAAGCCTGAGGAACAGCGCAGGTGGGCGGCCAAGGAAGGCCGCCCAGATGTGCTGTTCCGTCAGGCTACGACAGGAAACATCCAGAAAAGCTTGTCGTTGCTTAATTAGCTCGGACTTAATAATAGTTAGCTTAAATATATTGGTCTTCATTAGGGTTGACTTAATTATCATTACTCAATTATGTGGTTTCAATTACTCCTGGTTTGACTATGTTTGTCTTAATTACTGTGATCTTACTTAGGTATGGCTTAACTAGGCTTGACTTAATTATCATGACCTAATTATCTGGTTTTAATTGCTCCTGGCTTCATTATGTTTGTCTTAAATAGTGTGATCTTACTTAGATGTGGCTTGATTAGGCTTGGCTTCGTTAGCTTGGTCTTAATTAGGCTTGCCTTGTCTAGCTTGGCTTAATTAAACTTGGCTTAGATAGTTTAGTTGAGCTTATTTTGGTATGGCAAGGCGATGTCATAGAAAAAACGCCAGGCCTGCGCGGAAAGCGCAGCACAGTCACAGCGAAAGCTGGAAGAGCGGCATTACTAGAGCCCGTTGTAAACTCTCTTGGGGCTACTCATACAAGTACGCTAGCAAGGTATCCACTACGCTACAAATCACAATATTTGTGAAGTTGGGAAGCACCTACAACGCCATTATTCATCATTGTGCGCAGCAGCGAAGTTCCAGCTACACATATGTAAGGCATTATGTGCACTTTGTTTTCGTGACGATTGATGAAGATGAAGAATTGTGGCTCAGCCCTTGTAATGGGTTGGAAGCTTTAAACGGCTCGCCAGTTACGTAATTCGCATTATGTGACGCCCGGCCGCTATTTCACTCTCCCACCATGCAATGTAACATACGTTGACGTGAGAAAGAGAGGACAGAGAGAGGAGGGAAGAACTTTATCGAGACCCTGAGGAAATAGATGATGGGCTTATGGGCTTCCTTGGCAACCAATGCAAGTGCACTTGCGAGGAACCCACTACGCTATACCTCATCATAATTTGTGTGTCATATTGAAACAGCCATTATACCCTTTTTCGTCATTCAACGGAGAGCCGTGGTACCCGCTAAAAACATGTAAGGCATTATGCGCACTTTGTTGGTGTTGTGCCTGATGATGATGAAGAATTATTTCAGAGCCCCATGTAATGGGTTGGAAGCATCCAACAGCCCACTCGTTGCTCAATTTGCATTGTGTGACGCCTGGTTACAGAATTCGCGTTGTGTGGGGCGTGGTTGTTATTTCACTCTTCTACCACACTAAATTACATATGTTGATATGGTTCCTTCTGGACAGGAAGCCTCTATAGCGTCTTCTTGCTAGGCAGTTCCAAGCACCGGCATGGCTCTGAGGTACAACACTGGGCTCCCACGCAGAGGGCCCAGGTTCGAACCCCGTACCATCCTGGAAATTTTTTCTTATTTCGTTTTTTTTCTTATTTCGAGCGATAGTGGTTACGGACACCGGCGGCGGCGGCGGCGGCGGCGGCGGACAACTACGGCGCCAAAAACGGCCGGTGAAATGATCTCATAACAGCTTTCGCTGTAAAACGCAGTTTCGTGTTAATACCACCCGGCCTCACCAAGAGCTTACACCGCTCCGCTGTGAAAATACAAATGCTGGTCGTAGCGCGTGACATTCTTGACGCGCTTTGATTTATTTTTCATTGCTTCAGCAACGAGCTTGGGCGCTCGTGCCAGTGAAGAGGTACAATCGCGATATTATGTGGATGACTTCCCACACAAGTTTAATTGCCTAAAACGTCGATTTCAGGTGCCTTGCAAAACGAAGGCAACCACGATATAGTACTCGAGGATTACAACCCCTATTGGAGGGCTCTTCGGAAGGTGGTGGTGTCAGCGTCAAGGCAAGTATGCCATCTCTTCGATTTACTTTTGGCCTTCGAGTGTTTTGTTTTTCCTACGAATATCCTGATTAATATTTCTCCAAAATTGCGACTTTGCTTTCTAAATGCATAAAAAACCCTAACGCAGGAAGCAGTTGTGTAGCAATATCCCACAATCATTGTCCTTTCGCTATAATCATGAACGCATATTAATGTGGGCGGGATTACATAGGGGAATGCGAATATCTCAAAACTTCGAATATCGAATCGAATGCTGTTCAAATGGAACAGACCTAAGTGAAAATTATGAATATTTTCTGATAATTTACAAATATGTACGTACGTCAGCTGCACCGAAGTAAACACAAAATTAGTAAAAAAGTACAACGAACTTTTATTTTCGCGGGGATAGCATAGATATAAACTATGAACGTTTACACATTGCAGCAGTCTATGTCGCAGGTATGCCATAATTATTCGCACTCTCCGAATAGTTCCGCTCCCTCGAACAATCTGCCTGATGCTACATTTCAACATTTATCTCTAGGATGTGGACACCGTTTTATAATGGTCGTAAAAAACAACTTTCAATAATCGAAAACTACTTCACAATTATTGCGTATTAGTTTCAACTTCATTTTGCTACTATTGTAATTGCATCGGATTCGTTCAAATATCAGTCTTCGCACAGCACTAACTTACAGTGACGAATATAATGTAGACATTTCATCGCCCGTAGGTCCTTTGTCCGTCACTTCTTTTTTTATTAAAGCGAAAGCCTCAGATACTCCATCAAATGCGAAGATTGACCGTCGGCGTCAGCACGAATCACACATAAAATCATGTGATCCATGTCATCCTATGACGTTGTCAGGACGGTACAGGTAGACAAGGCTCGTGACGTCAAATACCTTGACGTCGCGTGATGACGTCATCACATAGCATCGTCGCTTGGTGAAGTGCGTGCCGATCCCTGAGGCATCGCAAAACCACGTGAGGTGTAGAAAGCTTCGAATGCCTCCGATCTCACAGGCAATGCAAAACTATGTTGGGTGAAGAAAGATATTGGGGAGAGATCGATACAATCGACTGAGTAGAAAAAGAAGAACAAGCTGGCTTTCGCGTTCGAGTCTTCTTCGGCGAATGCGTAAGGAAACGTTGGACTTTTGAGATGTAGGAATGGTTTTTTTTATGAAGTCTTCCTTGGGACTTGTAGCAACTTTCTGATAAGATGAGCATCATTATATCGCAGACGCTACGCGGCCAGTGAGTCTTTGGAACATCATTGCGCCGACATTGTCGACACCTTTGTGGACTCCTTAGAAGAAGGACCACAGATGATGGACTTCAGGAAACCTATCTTCTCGATGTTCTGCAAGGTCATTGGGGCAGCTGTATATGGTACAAGGTAGGTACTATATTTTTGTTTTTAAAATTCTATTTGCTTGTAAGCCCAACCGAAATCAAGGAAACAATCTACTCTGCATATCTGAAAGCGTTAGGTGACTCCACTGTAATGTAAGCCTTCAGATGACGTAGTACAGTGCCAGTCGAAACTTATAAAGATAATTGACATAAACAACAGCCCAGTACGGCGAAGCTTTAGCAATGCAAGGCTGTGATAAGTGCCACAGTTTTGCTAGTACGCGACAATTTTTGCGCGAAATGTTACTTGAATTGCAGAGATTTTAAATAAGTAGATATGGTTCGTTTCGAACGACGTGTCATTAAATGCGAATAATTTTTTATCTTGTACAGCGCATTTCATATACAACGGTAACAAAATGCAGAAGTAGAGAGAAGCCTCATTGTAAATGAAACCTTCCATTGAAGCTGCATACGGTCGCTGCGTAATCTTACAAGCACGAACGTTATCTGGTGATAACCAGAAGTTTATTTCACTGGTTCGGTAGATCACAGCTTTGTTACTTTTTCTATTCACGAATTACATTGCTCCTCTCCAAGCCACACGCAAAACTATGGCTTTGCTCCGGAACTTGTAAAACACCGATAATCGAGCTTATCCTCCCGTCTATTACAATTCATATTCATCCTAAAGTCTGCTAGCCTTACTTCGTGTAACATTCCAATTTGTTGCATTCGTATTCATTGCTTCACCCTTGCAGGCGAACCTAATTTTTTTGTGTCTAATGAGTTGAATAACTGATGAACAGAGTGGTGTAGGTAGAAGCTAAGCAAACACAGGGAAGCCAGTTGTTCAAAGGAGCGAGCTATAGTCTGCCTGCAACTGAGGCGCTCCCACACTGAAACAATTGGAGGTCATTCCTGCTTTCACATTGCAGCCGACGATGCATGCGGCGTTAACGAAAGCAACACTAACGACATCCTTCTATGCGCAGGCTGCATGACAGTTATATAGAAAGCCTGGAAGACATCAACCGCCGGTTCTATCAAATTTCACCCAACGGCCTCCCCAGCGACATAGCTCCCTTTCTGGCCATTCTGTATTACAAGAAAGAGAAGAAGATGGCAGCGTTGTTCCGCGAACTCCGGGAGCTTATGCAAAGTCTGTTCTCGAAAGCCGAGGCTACCTACGTCCCAGGTATGGGCTCGTTTAGGGCAGTGAATGTATGTGCTAACGTCTAGAAACGCGACCGTGTGCGAGGCATGGCAGGCTTCTTTCTGATAGTAGTCTCTTAAATGGTGTGCAGGTGTCGTTGATTCTCTTATTTCGCGTTCATTGCAGTGAATGCCATGAATAAATATATTGAGATTACGAGGCGCATCAAACCAGGCTATTCCTACCGAAGCGTTTATTGATTTCAATATTATTTTCAACAAAGAAATGTACCCCTTAGAGCTGAAAAACTTTAGTTAGTCAGTGGACACAGTAACGAGGGAATAGGTTTGTTACTTTTACGCAACCATCACTCTGCCTTTATCTGTGGCGTCACTCAATCGAGGCAGATAAGAAAACACGTGTAAGAGGAGGAGGAAGAAGAAATAGACGGAAAGACAGAGCGGCTGGCCAGCTCTCAGATCGGCTGGTTAAGCTGTGCTAGGAAAAGAGGGGAGGGGAGTAGAAGATAATGAAAAAGAGATGTTACAAAGAACAGGAGAAGAGAATACGCACTGCTTAATGTCTATATCTAAGACCAGTCGTCTGCAAGAAACGGAACAACGCTTTCAAAGCCTTCTGTGCTGAGTACTGCCTCGGCCAGTCTCCAAAAACCCCTTCCTGCGACAAAAGGCGATTGTAAAATCCATCTAAAACTCTTTTCCGGCCGCACTGAAGCGGGGCTCTCACCGAGGAGATGACTGATTGCTTACTCGCAGCTACAGTTATCGCAAGTCGGGCCATTGCGATCCCGAATGAGTTGGCATGTGCGAAGGCCACTCCAAGCCACAAGCGGCACAGAATCGCCTTATCAGCTCTAGATATCGCCGACGGAATAGTGTTGCGTCATCATGAGCTTTTAACTCTCTTTTGCTTATTAACGAAACGTCATGCGTGCAAGCATGTCAGTGATGCTGTCATGAAAAAAAAGTCACGTTACACAATATGATAGGTCACAAAGCCGCATCAAACGTGGCATCGCCTTGCCCTCCTACAGGTAGCACAGAGAACTTCACGCACGCTATGTTGGCTGCCCGAGAGGAAGCCATCAAGGAGGAGAGAGCTGATGCACAGTACCTGACCAAACCCAACATGATTCTTGCTACAATGAACATCTTCAACGGTAGGTAAAGCAACGGCTGGCCCTTACTCTATGCATTCTTCGTGTGCTATACATGGTCTTTATGAGTCACCCTACATCGTCCCTGGGTATACTTTCGCGCTAGGTCTATTAGATTCCTCATTACCCTCATCGGCAAGATGCTATAAATAGGCAATATACACGGACACTATTCTCTAACAAAGCAAAAGACAAGAAGCGTGCCTCCAGTCGATGAACTAACGCTAGCAGGGGGAATCGGACAAGAGTTGGTCCTTGGTGTAGTACCGCTCTCTTTCGATATTTAACATGTTACTATACACGTTAACATATTGTTAAGCGAATTACACCTGGCTAAGTAGTTAAGGTTGTGCGTAGGTTGTATACCAACACAACGTCTTTATTCCGTGGTGTCGAGGACGCTGCAGAATTACGGGGTGTAAGTGGGGAGTCTCTAAGCGCTGGGGACACCTAATGCTTGGGTTCTTTGCGTTCCCCTAGCGGTTTTTTTTTTTGTTCGCCTGGCGGCAGGCGTCCCGCAAAACTTGAATACACCTAACCTAAAGCTCTTTATTTGTGACACCAGCCATGCCACTGAAACTACTGGATCTATGTGCGCTGATATGTTCATGTCCCTAGCGCAGTTCTGTTAGGATAAGAAGTCTGAGTTTTTCTTTAATAAAACTAGTTGTTAGAAAGAGCTTGTCCTGTGTGTGTCTCTTCTTAGTTCCTGTGTTTCTTTCGCGCTTCTCAAGGATGAACCGTTTCCAACTAGGTCAAATAGCTGTGCTACTACTGGATCTGCTCACGAAGGCGACATGCCTTTGTCAAAAGCACATGCTGCATAAATAGGTTGCACATGCTTTTGTGTGATGTCACGTGCACTACGTAGAACAAGTTTAGAACAGATGTGTATTTATTCGTGGACTCCTTTTAACGCGATAGCGTTAAAGAGCTCGTATCGCAGAAATTCCGCCGTCGGCGTCGGGGCCGTTGGTTGTGAGCGAAAAATCATCATCTTGTCCGTGAGCGAAAAAATCGAAAAAGCTGCAAATAAAATAAATAATAAAAATGTTGGGTCCGAGTGAGAATCGAACCCAGGCCGTCTGCGTGGCAAGCAGGTGTTCTACCACACAGCCACGCCTCTGCTTGGAGCTGCACTGAAAGTAACTTTCATGCTTCCCAAAAAATCGGGGGACGCTTAAGCTTCGCCTTTAAGAGTTGAACGCGATAGCGATATTTTGTTCCTAGTGCGCAGTTCGAACACTACGAGTGTTTAACAGAATGCGCGCACTAAGGTGTGTGCCTTAGGTAATGGGTAGCATGCTTTAAACCAGGAGCAATTATGCGCGAGAAACTTTTTCGAAGTTGCGATGCACCCACTACGTGGTCTTAAAGGGAATATGCGCAGTAATGTGTGTGTGCCTTTTGTAATGGGTGGCTCTCTTTAAACCACGAAGTCGTTCTGATAATCACATGGTGTGACGCCCGATGGCAATGTACGCTTGTACCACGCAATATTACTGCGATATTACATCTCGTACTGTGACACCTGTATACAGGACGCGTATTTTTGGGAAGCATGAAAGTTAGTTTCAGTGCAGCTCCGAGCAGAGGCGTGGCTGTGTGGTAGAACACCTACTTGCCACGCAGACGGCCTGGGTTCGATTCTCACTCGGACCAAGCATTTTTATTATTTGTTTTATTTGCAGCTTTTTTGATTTTTCGGTCACGGACAAGATGATGATTTTTCGCTCACAACCAACGGCCCCGACGCCGACGGCGGAATTTTTGCGATACGAGCTCTTTAACGCTATCGCGTTAAAATACGCGTCCTGTATACAGGTGTCACAGTACGAGATGTAATATCGCAGTAATATTGCGTGGTACAAGCGTACATTGCCATCGGGCGTCACACCATGTCAATATCATAACGACTTGATGGTTTAAAGACAGCCACCCATTACAAAAGGCACACACATTACCGCGCGTATTCCCTTAAGACCACGTAGTGGGTGCATCGCAACTTCGAAAAAATTTCTCGCGCATAATTGCTCCTGGTTTAAAGCATGCTACCCATTACATAAGGCACACACCTTAGTGCGCGCGTTCTGTTAAACACTCGTACTGCCTCCTGTCTTTCATATAGGCTGTCGCAGGCGGTTGCATTTAGTCGACTGCGGCTCGGTGTAGAGTTTACAAACTCTTCTTTTTGCTTTCGCGTCGAATCGACCGGTAGTGCTGCTTGTGACAAATGTGGTAACGAGGAAACCATCAATAGCCTAAACCGTGCAATACATTTTTGTATCTGTCATGACCGCAACTGCGAGGTCTATCAGCTTCGTTGTGTATTCTTATAGAAAGCAATACGTTAACGGTAGGTAGAGGAGCGTTCACAGAGGACAGGAAACGATAGCAATCGTCGTTCTCTTTCAAGACGCGGAGAAGGTACATCATTAGACGTCGAAGTCGCGGAGATTTGAAAGACGCCGCGTTCCTTCTTGGAAGCTTTCAACCCACTCGTCGCATTGTCGTACGGAAGCCCGTGAAGTAAAGAATAAAGACGAGGGGGTTATTGAATATGCGTTATTGAAAATTTCAGCGCGAAACTGAGACACGGAAAGCAAAGCGAAACGACACGAGCGACTATAAACTTCAAGCTTCGTTGCGTCAGAAAGGATATACATACCCAACCAAGGTACGTGTAGCTGCCGCGCATGCGCACCGCCCTTAAGTGCTAGTACAAGCCAACAGCGCACACCCCATCTTTCTCCTAGCCCCTTTCCTTAAGGAGGGACACTTCTTTGCAGGAAATCCCTAATGACGTTTGACTCATACAGTCGTTTCCGCTTATCTAAATATGAAATGCATCAGCAAGCTTACGTGTTCTGGGTTTGCGGTGTTTAAACGCCACAATGACCCGGTATCCACAGGCCAACAAAAAGGCAGGCGAAGTGACACGCAATTATACCAAAATTATAGGCGAACTTATTTCACCAAGTGTGATGCTTCACAAGTGGCTTTTTAAAAGACTTGCTTCCAAAGAAAAAAAGAGGCTTTGGAACCTGCCGACACATCATTACGCTTTCCTTTACTTAAATCGACCCACATCTCAGAACAAGACTCCGATTCAGCATTCCTCGACATCTGGAAACTCTGTACTATCGGCTTCGTCTAAACACTGCCTATGGAAACGGCTTACGGTACCGTTTCGTTCAAGCGGCAAGTCCACACGGCAACAACTATGGTTCATTCGCAATGGTGGAACATATTTTGTTTGAGTGCCGAGCGTAGGCCGATTAGCGCGCTTAATGAACATAGCATGCTTTCAATCACACAAAGACCTTTAGCATTAGACTGTGGTTAAGGCCCTTTAGCATGCCTCAAGCAACAGAGGCGTACGATGAAATTCCTATTTACATATTTGGACAATATCGGTAAGCTCGACAAACTTTAGTTGTACCTTGCCCGTCACCCTCATTCACCTTTCATGCAGCGAAATTTGTCACCTCATTGTAGGACGATGCACACCATGAAGGACTCTACCAAATCATGGCCCCGCCCAAAAGCAGAAAATTCACTCAGATTTTTATTTTTATTTTTCCTCCTTTCACATTTTTCTTCATTTTTCTGTTAGGTCTTTCCCCACCTGTCTTTCTCTCCCCACTTTCCTTCCCCACGCGGAGTAGCATGTCAGCTATTTCCATACGTCGGCTAAATTATATGCCTTTCAATAAATGGTTATCTCCCTCTCTCTTTCCCCTCTATCTATAGTTGTTTAAAAAGAACCTCCGTGTCTGAAAAGCAAGCTTCACCACTACGCTCGATAGAATGCCGAGCCAAATGCGTGGGTAGACTTCCTTTTAAGGATGGCTGGTGCTTTCTTAAGCGTTCATTGATACAGCGAGCGGTCTGGTCCACATATGCCCACAGGACAATTGAATGCAATATGCAACGTTCGCCTTAGACGGAACAAACTTGTATCATTGGCCACAGGGTTAACCACGTGCGGCAACTTAGCCACCGGCGTCTAAGCTATTGCTGATCATCGTGAATAAAGTGCCCAGCTTATTCCTGGCAGAGAAAACCACCTAGAGCGGCCGCAGCAAACAGCCGTTGCTGAGTTAACCAATGCAACTTTCTCGGGCAAGTTGGTGCTTAGATTTCCCAGGAACGCTTGATAGTTGCGTGAAATACACATTTTGTGAAATCGGAAAGAAAAAGGAAAGGGGGATGAGAGAAGACTGTCTTAATGCTAGCCGTTAACACCAGCGACAACGGTACGAAACAAAACATTTTATTGTAAAATGTCTACACTATCGCTTGTAGGCACCACACACTCAAGTTTGCATAATAGAATGTAAAATGTGCTGTAATGCTGTAAAAGCATATGTACGTTATTTATTATTTGTTTCCGTACTTTCCCTAACCAGCACTCTCGTATGTGCACGCAACAGTGCATAAACCACCTTCAACATGTGAACATGTATGCTGCCTTCCAGCTGGAACCAACACATCGACGGCCACATTTCAGTGGATGCTGCTACGGATAGCAAAAGAACACGGCATTCAAGAAAGGATTCAAAAGGAAATAGAAGACAACATCGGTAAGAAGATTCCCGGACTACTTCCTTTTTCTTCTTTCTTGTTTCTCGTGCCAAGAAGTACGCCGTAGTTCTCGGAGAAAATGTTCTTATCGCAATGCAATGCCATCTTTTCTCATAAGATCGCCTAAGTAAACTGGAATGTAGTTGTATCCTTCTCATGCCATGCTAGAGCGTATAAGTATAAATTATAAAGTTTGATAAAATCTGTAAGCCTGTTTACAAAAGGAAGCATTTTCCTTATAAACCAATAGCTAGACAAAAGTTCAAGAAAACTACAATAACGTCTCACTGGAATAAACAAGACGCACAACAGCTAATTAAACCAACAAAAAAACGAGCCCTTTATCCAAGCAACTAAGCAGTAGATAAATTGTGCGCTTTGGAGAAACGTCGCAATGGCCTCAACAAAACGTTCATTTTAACTTGTGAATCAGCGCACAGAGACAGGGCACAGTCGAAATGAACTGTCACCAACTCGCCTAACTTGCAACTTTAAGGATGAACAAAACGTCCCGCGTACAAACGGTATCTTTGCCGCGCCCCGGTTCATGACAGTGATAAGCAGATGCAGCGCTTATCGCCTGTGTTGCCGAAAGCAACAGGTTCGTCATCGCACAGCCACCACCATTGCTGCTGTCCTGTCACCTTTTAATTCGCAGCACAAATGGCCGAATGCTATGGTCGTTTCAAGGCGGAACGTTAGGGAGCACTGCAATTACCACGCGGAAGTGGGCGTCTCCTGTTTTAACAGCGAACCTGTTTAGCAAATCGTTCCTTGTCCAGCGAACCAAAAACTAGCATCATCGTAAACGGGTATGTGTCACAGAAATTTGGTGAATCCCACTAATCACCGCTGGTCCACTAAAAATGAAGAAGGCAAAAACTATCATCATCATACGCGGGTATGTACCACAGAAATTGGGTAACTCGTGCACTAAAACTGCGTGCACTAAACTCGTGCACTAACTCGTGCACTAAAAATAAAGAAAGCAACAGTTAGCCCAACAAGAAATGGCTGCGAAGCGACGGCGGCGAGCCGAAGACAACCACAACGTACAACGAGAAGAATACTAGGTAATGGGAAATGCAACGGCGGCTACGTGAGGACCCCGAAGCGATGGAAGGCCTACGCCACTGACGACGTGCCCGTAGATCTATGAGAGGTGCGAATGCTTGGTTTCAGCGCGAGGCACTGTCTCTGGAGTGTGGACATCCCTGTCGTGTCTGTGACTGTCTGTGGTTTAAATCGAACTTCCCTGCGCTGAGAATCAACGTAGAAACAACCTAGCATCACCTAGCTAAAGCCTAGCTGCGACCTAAGAGCAACCTAGAAACAACCTGCATCACCTAGCTAAGGCCTAGAAACAGCCTAGAAGCAATCATATTAGTCTACAGAATGGTCCAATTTTGCTGTTTCAAGCCTTGCGCGGCTTAGTGCAAGCTTAGCCAATTTTTCTTTTTCTCTGTATTTCGAGGGCATGTGCAGTAAGCAGAACACTATACTCGGTTACAACCTAAGAAAAAAACTGCGATTCACTCAGAACAGAGCAGAGCTCTTTCTCTAGCACGTCTTTAAAAATCTGGGGAGGAGCGACGCATGTAGGGAAGGGTGTTCGTGCTCCACTAACGTGAAACCTGGGGAGGGGCGAAGCATGCAGTGTGAGCCGGTGTTTCCCAAGGCAAAATCGCTGCTAATGGGCAATCAGAGGCAGCAGAAGAAGAAGAAGATAGAGAAGTAAAAGGACCTGACCGAGGTAATTCGCCATATTGTTTTGAGAGGGATTTCCCTGATGAGGCACTAGTGGTGCCAAGTCTGAAACCAGGCACGTAGGGAAGGGTGTTTCAGCTTCACTATTGTCGTCGGAAAACTGCGTCGGAATGCAGGTTACCTTAAGGTGCTTCTTGTTCCCTACATGCCCGGTTACAGTTCCCTACGGCATGTAGGGAAGGGTGTTTCAGCTCCACTAACGTCCTCGGCTTTTGTTGGGCTAACTGTTGCCTTCTTCATTTTTAGTGGACCGGTGGCGAGTAAAGCACCATCACTTTGCAGATGCGTTTCAAGAAGTAGTGTTTCAATTAGATTAGTTTACCGTAGATATCCACGTTTGTGCCTCGGGGTTTATATAAGAAACTTGAGTTCCTTGGTAAAATTCGTCGGGGATTCTGACACCGCTGCTGAGGCAAACATAATGTTTTAGGCATTAACGAGGAACCTTTAGCTCATAATATGCATAGAGTAGACCGGTGGCGAGTAGTGGGATTTACCCAATTTTTGTGGCGCATACCCGTTTATGATGGACCGTGACGACGACATGACACGCCGACAAGCAGAGACCCGAAGGTGCTTCGCCGCTAAAATATCAGCTCTGCCCACAAAACCGTGGCGCGCCGGCCCTTCAACTGTGAAAGACCGTTGTGAAAGCTGGTTTCCGCTCAAACCAGGTACTTTTGCTCGGCTAATGTAAATATTAGGTATATAAAGCGTTAGTGCTTCGTTGTTGCTATCTAAAACATTATGCTTGGCTGAGTAGCGATGTCAGAGTCCCTGAGGAAATTTACCAGGAGGTTCAGTTTTTGACCTAAAACCAGCGACACAGACATGTGCACGGAAAAGTCAACTATCCGAAACACTCGAGAAGCGCTTGACGTCACGAAAATGAGTAAGCGTTATGTGATGGAGCATTTATGCAAATTGTCTACGGGAGGGACTGTTGCTCTACGTACAAATATGCAGCGAGAAAAGCCGGCTGTGCCTGCTCACAGGGTTCTCGTAGTAATTGTAGCCGTTTCAGGGAACCATTTAACTTTTCCTTCCCAACATATACTTCGTTTCTGTGCTAAGGGAGCGTGCCACCTGCGTACGGAGACCGTGAGAAGCTTCCTTTCACCGAGGCTTGCCTGCTAGAGACGCTAAGGATGCACCCTGCGGCGCCTCTAGGTTTACCTCATAATACAACCACGGATACTCGAGTCGGTGAGTGCTATTTTAATCAGAACAGCTAGTAAATAGCAAATACGAAATAAATTTATTTTTTTTGCTCCCGCTTGACCTTCACACAGACAACAGGTCTTTATTTCAAGACTGAGGCGCTGCATACGCAAAGCTCCTGGAATGAAATTTACAAATCTTTCTTACTCGCAAGCGCCGTTGGACACTGGACGGCTGCCTTAGCAGATATGATGTCCGACATCATAATTTGACTAAAACTTGCACAAAAGAACAGCTTTACCGCAATAACAAGAACTTTCGTTTGGTTCAAAGGTGGCTCCTTGGAACTTGCATTTGTCAAGGCTAACGTAGTTATTACGGCGAAAGCTTTAGATGCCTTGAACACAAGTGATGCAAAAAAAAAATCATGTGAGGATATATTACACGACGTCAGCATGGCGTCACAGATCACCCAAATTTGTGACGCCATTATGACGTCCTCATGACGTGACGGCACGTGATGACGTCACCACATTGCATCGTCGCTTGGTCAAAGGTGGGCCGATCACGGAGGCAGTGCTAAACCAGGTGAGGTACAGAAAGCTCTCGGGGGGGGGGGGGGGGGCAGGATCAATGGATCGACTGAGAAGAAAAAGAACCCTGATTTCGCCTTCGTGTCGTCTTAGCCGAATGCGTAAGGGACCCTAAGGGTTTTTTTTTTCTTTTTTTTCTTTACCTATCTGCACAAGTCGTTTTCGGAGACAGAAAAAAATTAGAAATGTAGGACGCCACATATGTCGTAGCCGTCACGATTCAATCTGCCACGTAATTACGTGTGGAACAGGAATACTTGCTGTTGAACTAGTGGTAACTTATCTTGGTATTATAGAAGCACTTCTTGAGAAGTTGAGAGGCTAGTTGGTGAAGCTTTCTGAAAGGAAAGGCGCAAATTTGGACAACACAAAAGTAGGACAACAAGACAAGTACTCGTCTTGTTCTCCAACTTTCGTGGTGTCTAAATTTGCGCCTTTCTATTCAACATATTTCGGTATTGTAATTAGAGCGCATTTCGTCACGCACGGCGTACCACCCACACAGGGAACTCTCGCGACACTCTTCTAAGTAATCACCCAATGACTTCACTATCCGACTTTATTGTCTCACGAATCGACTACCGCAATCATACTTATAATCCGTCAAGTGCTAGCGGAGTTACAGGGGTTCGTCACACGCTCTAACGTTCCAGCGAGTGCTCTGAAATGTTGGGCGGGGGGGGGGGGGGTGTAGGGGGGTGTTGATGTCAAAGTGGGGATGACAAGGGGGCAAGAAGCTACATACGTACGCCAGCGCGCGTCATGACTGAGCACTTTCTTGTTGTCTCTGAACGCGCGGCTCACTGTGATCAAGGGTGTGATCAAGGGTGCGCTGGTCGCGCGCGGATCGAGCACGTCGCGGCGGCCACATAACTATGTAGCTCACGACGCTCAAATCAGCAAATGGCCATGTTCATGTCCTTTTGGGTATATGACGCAATTGCTTTTGGGTATATAGCATCACTTGTCGAGAGAAGAGTAAGCAATTTCTAGCTGACTTTGAAATTAGATTGTAAATTCCGTGCCGCGTGCTGCGCTATAATGTTTCTCTCACGTGTTCTCAACTACCCATTGGCAGCATCTTGTAACCATGATCGAAAAGTGTTGCAGGGACCCTTTAAAGATATGTGTAACAAGGCTTGGGTTGCTCTAGTGATTCGTCTGCCTAAAGTGATGTTCGGAACTAGACAGCAGATAGCAGCGCACTTAAAACAAGTATGCACGGTTTCGCAGGCAAGTGGGACGTACCCAAGGACACGGGCCTCTGGTACAACATCTACAAGGTGCACCGTGACCCACAGCAATGGGAAAATCCCGAGGAGTTTCGTCCCGAGCGCTTCCTCGATCCCGTGACGGGGAAAGTGTGCACAGACATCGGTCCTCTGATCACCTTCGGCCAGGGAACCCGCTGCTGCCCTGGAGAGAAGCTAGCTCACATGGATATGTTCTACCTGCTCGTCAGAGTCATGCAGAGGCTCACAGTCAGTGTGCCTAGTGGGGCCTCGGATGTAAACTGGAACGGAAAGGGCTCGAGCGTGTTTTTACACCCTGCTCGGCAAAATTTTGTATTCACTAGAAGAAGCTAAATACACTCCTGGCTACGTGAAACCGTTGCATACTGGAGTCTTCTGGGGAGCTGCAAAAATAGCCAACTTTTTCAGAGTAGAGGTTCCCCAGAGCTGAATGTTGTGGTCACCGAAAAAGAAACTGGACTGTTTAAACATGCGCTAAATGTGTGCGGATGCACGCGCTTCTCATTAGAGAGTCTTAAAGTGGTCCTGAACCACTTTTACAAGTAATCATCGAAGGACCTCATGTATCGGAGTTTGTTCTCTCATGAATCCGATTGCCGCAAGAGTTTCTCGAATCCATCACGTACTAGCGGAGTTACAGGTATTTGTCGCACGCTCTAAGCGCTTTCTATCTTACCTCTTCCCGACGAGCGCGCTAGAAACCACACAGGGAGGTATAGCACGGGGAAACGATATCACGGCAGCGCGCGTCATGACCTTGAGTTCGAGTGATCAGACGAGATCGCTCTCTCCCGTTGTAGTTCCGGTGCACGCAAGTCTGGATACTGTGTAAGGTTAGCAGACCATGGAGCGCGGCGCCGGCACCTGGCAGCACCCCGTGGCAAGAAGCGTATTCGATCGAAACAGCGCTCTTTATTTATGTCGGCCAATAGCATGCTATCCGCTGTGCGACGTCACACAGCAGGCGCCGGCAGCTCCTAAGAGAGTGAGCGCAGGCCTCTGTACTAAAAAAGAGCGTCTAAGAAAACTGCAACTTCGCGCTCCAATTCTAAACTCTCCTTGCCGAGCAAAACTGCAAGCTTTCGCTGAGTTGTTCATAGCAGTGTCTGCTTTCCGCAGAATGTGCAAGGTATATGTAAACTGGTAGCGTAACTTCCGTAGAAGCCCACGTGTCTAGCCGGTGGCTAGTTGTAGAGTCACTGGAAAATCAGAGTACCGCAAAGGTAGGCTGCACGCGGGCAACATTGGGTGGCGGCGGCCATATCCCTTCCAGACCGTCCGGCGCGTTGCTAGCGTGTGTTGAGAAGTAACCGATCTTTTAGCCTCAGTGCCGTGTTACGCTCGGCAGAACGGCATTATGTGTGTGTGTTTCTTCAAGCGGATATTAGAAGTGATTTCGAGTCATCGACAGGTATGGATCGACTGCGCGGTTAACGGTGTAACTAATGAAACGTACGGCGAATGTTGCCATGTGCTCGCGAACTCTCTTCACGGCTTCATCGGTCTCTTTTCGTGTCACGCCCGGGCGTGTTCGCTAGGTCCAGATCTGTAAACATAGTTGCATTAGAGCAGTGACATCGTGCGAGATGCCATTTACTTCGACATTTGGTGAATCTTGACTGTTTGCGCTAGATTTGCAGTCGGTGTTCAGGCTCACTGTACTCGAGAACGTTATCGAACATCGAGAACATTCATCATTGCGTCCTTCGACTGATTGCTGACGCATAGCTTGCTTGCGCACCGTGCTTGCTGTTCAACTGGTTGACATGTGTAATAGAAGTTGTGTGTGTACGGTAATTGGAAGCTGTGCGCGACGTCTTGATTCGGAACGCCAGCAGCCGAACGCACGGGCGAATCGGCGTGCGGTAGGTAAGGTGCATCTTATCTTACGATACGTAGAAAATAGGCCATCAAAAATTATTGACATCACTACTTAATTGTTTCATTTCCTATTTCTTGTCTCCTTAATATTCCCAACGTTGCAATGAATTTGCAAATATTTTGCTGTGTTCTGACAAACAGTTCTTTTTTTGGCGTTGCCAGCGCGTAAACTATGACGGCTCCATAATGGAAGCCTGCAAGATAACGAGAAGACGAAAAAGATAGATTTGATAAATAAGGTGTATTTTATTGGTGAAATATTGCAGTTGAACAGGATATTACCCCAAAATATATAACACAGAAATCAGAAGTAGCATAACAATTCAACGTGCACACAAACCTTGCACACGTGTTGCTCTTGCATCCGTAGACAGCGCAGCGTTTCTTCACGTAGCGTGGCGGACTCATCGTCTCGAAGGGGGACAGCAGCCGGCCGTGCGCTGGCAAAACACAGTCACTGAAACGGTTCCCGATGGCTGCGATGGGCTATATTACCTTCTGCCAAGTACCACGACTAGAAAACAACGCTTATGCGAGGAAATCACCTACGGACTACAGGCACAAACCTACTGCGCAAGAACGAGCGACGCCATTTGCATCTGAAAATGCGCAAAACCGTTGGCCCATGTTACCAGACTGCCGGCATGTGCCCGCTGTTTCTGAAAATAAACGACAAAAAATGGCCACTCAACCACATACCCAAGACTAAAGTTTGATTAAAGTAATCTACTAATTTAATTCGTGACAGATAAAATTAAAACTAATGAAAATAAACGTTTAATTAATTTTTTGTTTTCATTATTTGTCCCCCCTCACCGAGTAGCGCTTTAATCGTCACGCGGGTGTTGATGTTTGTCGCAATAGGTTTCCGACCACTTTTCGTTCCGACTTTCGCGACCTATTTAGATTGACCTTGGAATGTGTGTGTGTGTGTGTGTGTGTGTGTGTGTGTGTGTGTGTGTGTGTGTGTGTGTGTGTGTGTGTGTGTGTGTGTGTGTGTGTGTGTGTGTGTGTGTGTGTGTGTGTGTGTGTGTGTGTGTGTGTGTGTGTGTGTGTGTGTGTGTGTGTGTGTGTGTGTGTGTGTGTGTGTGTGTGTGTGTGTGTGTGTGTGTGTGTGTGTGTGTGTGTGTGTGTTTTTTTACCAAGCCCGACGAGTGCTGCGTGCCCGACGAGTGCTAGCCACTCTCACCGGTGGGTTTTTACACGGCCAGACAGCAACCACGCCTATTACACATGCGTGGCAGTGGCGACGCCGGCCAAGATGGGAAAGAAAGATGGCAACTGCCTCCGTTCATTCGCAGTAGCGGCCACGCCGGTAGTGTATCATAAATAAAACTAAGTATTCAGGAGAGATTAGTGTAAGCACATTTCACATATTTCATCGTTCTCACTTATATATAAACATGATCATGCCTGTCCTTCTTCGTGTTCGAGTCTGGTCGGTACATGCGGAATAAACAGGAGTGCTGGCGTTGTCTTGTTCGGTCGTCTTTTTTCTTTCAATATTCTCTGTAAATATTCAATTGTGAACATCAGGAAGAGATTTGGTATTGTCGTTACTGGAAGAATATTGTTTAGTACTGTCAATGTAACACTGGCAAGGCTAAACTTAACACGAGGCATAACGCTCAAATTATTATTTCCTCCGAATAACTTATTCGCGCTATTGTCACGTGAGCAGAGTGTTAGTAAACGAATTACTCGATTTTTTAACAGCACATTTCTTTTATTATCTTTTTGCTTGAACTCTGAACAGATTCGCTAGACTTTGTCTTGTACATTCAGTTATCAAAGCGAGTTGACGGGCTTTTTGTTGACTCAGCAAAACATTTCCCGTCGAACGTTTCCTCAAGTGACAGGCAAATGATGCACAAGGTAAGTCTCGCTCTTACTCTACTGGCGTGTTGCCGCTCACGCTACCCAGAAGGACAACAATCAGCACTACCACTCTTGTCTATGAGCTGTCTGTCAACGGCCACAGAGTAAGCATATGATATCTCCAAACAATTTACATAGCCGCCAAAGCGACAGGGTGTCTCGATAAGCGTACAGTTGCTGTAGCCGAGTGCGTTGTTGTACTTCCAGCACATACTGAGTCGTCGTCAGTGAAGTGGCTGATAAAATTTTGCACTCCAGCTCTCAACGCTATCACCGGAATCGTTCAAGAGATCGTAACTTGTTGTTCTTCAGTCATGAATGCAATGTCTTAAAACTTGTCTCTGGGCTAGTCGGTACACGCTTGCTGGAATGAAGACGCGTAACGACCACTGAAGGAAGAAAAGACAAAATAGGGGCGTTCTTTTCAGTATCGTCTCCCTTCTGCGGCCCTCGCGCGTCTTGTTAGGGTAATGCTTGACAGGTCTTTCGTATATTCATATTGAAGTACAATACATTAAAATCGAAGCATTTCTCAGCGAACCTTCGGAACTTTGAGCGTTTCTATCTACGTATCTATCTATCTAGCCACCTACGTATGGGTGCACTCGTGATCGCCTCCGTAACTTGGTGTAGACCAAAACTGGCATGGGAGGGCAAGAGGATTTTACGAATATGACTGTCGGGTCATGACATGAATAACTTGAAAATTCTGTTACGTACGTCATCACACCTATTCCTCTAGATACGTGTGGCACATACCCGTTTACCACGGGCCGCGGTGCACGGGTATGCGCCAGAGGTGATTGACAGCTTATATCTACCCAGGAACGGCGAGAACAGACATTGGTAATTTAAATGCGAGAGCGTTAAGAGAAACCAACATCTGCAGCGTTGACCCGACGAATGGAAAGAATAAATATAAGGATCCCAGCAGGAATCGAACCCAAGCATACTTTGTGGCACTCAGATATTGTACAACAGAGCGACGCCAGGTCTATGACTTGGTTTGGAAAAACAGCCTTTGCAGGCGTAATACCGGTGCAACGTCAATTGTGGCTGTGGTGCTGGCCATCTAATTTTACAAGAAAGCAATAAACACTGCATACAATATGTACTCCTACGATACAGGCGTCATACCAGATTAACGTCTGTGGTTCCAGTGTTGGCTCCACTTTTAAAGCAGTCTAATAAACATTACATCCGTATTCTTATGCTTCAGCAAGCTATTTTGAAGCGTTGCTCGACCCCGAAGGAATACATTAACGAAAGTTACATATAATATTCACATGATTGCACCATAATGTGCACTTAGTTTCGATAATACTGACGTATGTACTCCAACGTGAGGGTTGACGTTACGTCGCACCATAAGTTACCTTTTAAACGCCAGAGTTTTCGACGTGGCTGGTAAGCCCACGATGCGCACACAGCTACTACACTTACAAAAATTCGGCAGATCCCACGTACCGTGGGAATCGATGTTATGCAAAGCATGTGCGGTGTGGTGACTGTGGCGTAATTTTTCACATTGAGTGAGACGTTAGGGAATGACGCTAGAGAAATGTAAAAGTGGTATACGCGCACCCATATGTTGAAGAGTCGCATATGTATTATATAACCAGTTGTTTACAGTTGCCTAGCGATGCCAACAGCAAAATGGGTGTTATTGACAACAGACGCGGTAAGCTGATATATAGTGCTTATATTCTTCAAAACTGGATAGCGCGAATCCGAACAGGACAAAGAAAGAACACAGATGCACAGGACAGGCGTTACTCGCAACTAAGCTTCATTCACGAAAGTTTCCCTAGACATATATACACATCCTAGTGGCACGCGCAGGCTCACTGCACCTACGTTACACTCACAGTTACAGTTGTTATGCTTATACTTGTCCGTTATGACGGAGAACGCACGCACGTTTCACGAACCCGAGTTTATGTGTAGAAGGGGTTCAGGGGCGTAGCCAGAAATTTTTTTCGGGGGGGGGGGGGGGGGGGGGTTCAACCATACTTTATGGATGTTCGTGCGTGCGTTTCTATGTGTGTGTATATATGTACGCAAGCAAAATTGAAAAATTTCGGGGGGGGGGGGGGGTTGAACCCCCCGAACCCCCCCCCCCCCTGGCTACGCCCCTGAAGGGGTTCTTGACATTTCTCGAACGAGGTTATCATCACCGTGATCAGTGAGCACCAGCAGCTGGACCGGACTTGTTAATCGGATTCGTTCGTGATCGCGGCTGCGAGTGGTCTAAGTGTAGCGAAATGCCAGATATAGTGCAGCTGGTGGAAATGCTGAATGCCTCTTACGATGAAATGATCTATGATGCTTCCCGTCGTGTACGTGGCAGCGAGATCTTTTGATGCCCTGTCCACATCCAAGCCATCTTTCATGCAGTATAAAGACCAGGCGTTGTTGGGTCTTCATCAATGAATGTTGAAGTCACCGGTAATGATGAGAGGCCTGGTTTTCTCGGCAGCTTTATTGTAGGAAGCATTGACCCCGGTTCTTGCATAATCGACGTGGTCCACGTTGTGGACCACGTGATCAAGTGCATGGTAGTTGAGCGTCTTCCAGGGGTGTTCTGTCTTACTTTCCTTGCGTCCGCCGCGGTGGTGTAGCGGTTACGGTGCTCAGCTGCTGACCCGAAGGTCGCGGGTTGGATACCGGTCGCGGCGGTCGCATTTCGATAGAGGCAAAATGCTAGATGCCCGCGTACTATGCGATCTCGGTGCACTTTAAAGAATACCAGATGGTCAAAATTCCGGTGCCCTTCGCTACGGCGTATCTCATAATCATATCGTGGTTTTGGGACATAAAACCCCAACAATTATTACCATTATCACTTTCCTTGCGTGTCAATGCGTATGTTCGCGGTTACTGTGTTGGTTGAGGCTCTGTACCACCTGTGGCACATACCCGCATAACATAAACTCCGGAATACGGGTATGTGCCACACGTGACTGAGAGAAAGGGTTTCATGACGTACGCGACAGGTAGTTTGCGTTATTCATGTCATGATCAGTGAATCGTGTTCGTTATACACTGATAAGCGTTCCTTTTTTTTGTGTGTGTGTTTAAGTATTAAATGCGAAGCATTTCTTAGCGAACTTCTGCGACTTTGAGCGTATCTATCTATCTATCTATCTAGCCGCCTACGACTTTGTGCTCTCCTGGCCGTTTCGTTAATCGGATGTATACCAAAATTAGTGTGTCATAACATGGCCTTATTACGAACATAAATGACAGGTCATATCATGAAAATCATGACACGCATGTCATGAACAGCATGATTTACATTCCACGACCTCTGGGCTCCCTGGCCGTTCCGTTAATCGGATGTGTACCAAAATTGGTGTGTCATAACATGGCCTTATCACAAACATAAATGACAGGTCATATCATAAAAATCATGACACGCATGTCATGAACAGCATGATTTACATTCCACGGCCTTTGGGCTCTTGCGGCCGTTTCGCTAATTTCATATATACCAAAATTGGTACGGCGTGACAAGAGTTCATGACGAACATAATGACAGGTCCTAACATGCAAATCACGACGCGCGTGTCATGTGCAGCATGATTCACATGACATGGTCTCGGGGCGCTCGCGGCCGTTTAAATGAAGGGATACATACGAAAACTGGTATGACGAGACATTTCTGTATGACGAACAGAACTGACACGTGGTAACATGAAAATCATGATATGCATGTTATGTATGACATGATTAACATGCCACGCTCATGGCGCACTCGCGGCCGTTTCGCTAGATTGATATACACCAAAATTGGTACTGTGCGATGTGACTTTATGAAGAACATGAATAACAGGTGGTAGCATGAAAACAATGACATCCATGACATGTATGTCATGATTTACATGCCACGCTCATGGTGCATTCGCGTCCGTTTCGCTTGCGTGATATACACCAAAATTGGTGTTACGCGACACGACAGTATGGCGAACGTAAGTGAGACGTGGTAGCATGAAAATCATGACATGCAAGTCATGTACGACCTGATTTACATGCCACGCTCATGATGCGCTAGCGGCAGTTTCAGTAGATTGATATACACCAAAATTGGTATTGCGCGATGTGACTGTGTGAAGAACATGAGTGACAGTTGGTAAGATGAAAACCATGACATGCATGTCATGTATGTCATGACTTAATTGCCACGCTCATGATGCGTTCGCTGCCGCTTCGCTAGCTCGATGTACACCAAAATTGGTATTGCGCGAAGCGACTGTATGACGAAGGTAAATGAGACGTGGTAACATGAAAATCATGACATGCATGACATGTACGCCATGATTTACATGCCATGCTCATGGCGCACTCATGGCCGTTTCGCTAGATTGATATGCACCAAAATTGGTATTGCGCGACGCGACTGCATGACGAACGTAAATGAAAGGTGGTAACATGATAATCATGACATGCATGAAATGTACGACATGATTTACATGCCATGCTCATGGCGCACTCGTGGCCGTTTCGCTAGATTGATATGCACCAAAATTGGTATTGCGCGATGTGACTGTATGAAGAACATGAATAACAGGTGATAACATGAAAACTATGACATGCGTGCCATGTATATCATGACTTACATGCCACGCTCATGGTGTAATCGCGGCCGTTTCGATAGCTTGATATACACCAAAACTGGTATTGCGCGATAACACTGTATGATGAACATTAGTGACAGGTGGTAACATGAAAAACCATAATATTCATGTCATGCATGGCATGATTTACATGCTCTACTCATGGTGCACTCGCGGCCATTTCGCTCCTTTGATATACACCAAAATTGGTATTGCGCGATGTGACTGTATGACGAACATAAATGAGAGGTCTTAACATGCGAATCATGTTATGCATGTCATGTACGGTATGATTTACATGCAACTGTCATGGTGCGCTTCCGGTAGTTTTGTTAACTGGATATATACCGAAATTGGTATGGCACGACTCGAGTGCGTGATGAACATAAGCGACAGGTCACGCATTGTATATACCAGAATATGCGTTTCATTGGCATGGTGTACACTGGATTGTACATGCATGCGTGCATGGCAAACATGCGATATATGGTGGACTAGATGCCATGGCATGAATGATTTCATTTGGCTCAAAGACAAACAAGGCGATGTATGCAGCTCTTTGCTGGCTGCTTCGCATTACATCGATTCCCACAGTGCGTGGGATCTGCCGAATTTTTTTTTGTCCAAGTCTTCGTCAATTTTTTTTCTTCACTTTCCTATCTCCTTTCCTCTTTTTCTCCTCCTAACTTCCTTTCCTCTGTCTCTTCCCTCCTCCCGAAAGAGCAGGCAGGCGTTGTGCCCCTCTTGGTGGCAGTTGCCAGCTTGCTCTCTCCCTCTTTTCTCTGTGTCCTTGTGCTTGTATGTATACAAATCAAATAAATAATCACCTGCTATGCCAATTTTGGTATATTAAAAGTTATATGGAGACGACCAGGAGAGCGCCCAGACGTAGGTGGCTAGATAGATAGATAGATAGATAGATAGATAGATAGATAGATAGATAGATAGATAGATAGATAGATAGATAGATAGATAGATAGATAGATAGATAGATAGATAGATAGATAGATAGATAGATAGATAGATAGATAGATAGATAGATAGATAGATAGATAGATAGATAGATAGATAGATAGATAGATAGATAGATAGATAGATAGATAGATAGATAGATAGATAGATAGATAGATAGATAGATAGATAGATAGATAGATAGATAGATAGATAGATAGATAGATAGATAGATAGATAGATAGATAGATAGATAGATAGATAGATAGATAGATAGATAGATAGATAGATAGATAGATAGATAGATAGATAGATAGATAGATAGATAGATAGATAGATAGAAACGGCCAAAGTGCCTGAGGTTCGCTAAGAAATGCTTCGCATTTAAAAACACGTCGATCCACCTCGTAACGCTTGGCTCAAAGTCCTACAATATAGCATAAAAGTAGTCGCTGCTTGCTTCGCATATAACCGATTCCCATAACGCGTGAGATCTGCCGAATTTTGTTGTCGCCAAATCAAAACCAAGCATTTGAGAAATTGATACAAGGGCAGTTAATAATCGTTATGATTATTAATAATTATTATCAAAAGCGTTAAAGAAATGCAGAACCGTCAGTGAAACCTCGTAAATACAATGCAAGAACATATAGCTCATCCGCAAAACTAGCAACGACGGCGAAAGATAAGGTCATATTTATATATTAATTAAAATCAGATATACAGCGTGCAGAAACTACGTATGTTGCTAAGACGTAATAGTTCGCACGAGCACAACAACACACTAGAACGAGCTCTTGAAAAGATTAGTCCGAGCAAACATCGGGACAAGATTATCCACGTAGCGTGGCGTATCGAATGCGATAAAACGTCGTGCAAGGTCATATTTATATATTAATTAAAATCAGATATACAGCGTGCAGAAACTACGTATGTTGCTAAGACGTAATAGTTCGCAAGAGCACAACAACACACTAGAACGAGCTCTTGAAAAGATTAGTCCGAGCAAACATCGGGACATGATTATCCACGTAGCGTGGCGTATCGAATGCGATAAAACGTCGTGCAAGGTCATATTTATATATTAATTAATATCAGATATACAGCGTGCAGAAACTACGTATGTTGCTAAGACGTAATAGTTCGCAAGAGCACAACAACACACTAGAACAAGCTCTTGAAAAGATTAGTCCGAGCAAACATCGGGACAAGATTATCCACGTAGCGTGGCGTATCGAATGCGATAAAACGTCGTGCAGGTGTCAATCGCAGGCAATACCGAGTGAGCAAGAACGTTAGCTGGGTGAGTGTTGGTCTTTCAAAGGATGATATTATATGTTATGGCTTCTGTAAGTGAAACGTCCATAGCTATAGGGGACAAATGAAACAGACAGCTTTTCATTTTGTACATTCGAATTTTTAAGTGCCTTTTCTTATATGTGGCGTTTTTTTCCTAGTTTTTTTTTCTAAAAGAGCCATGTCCTGAGAAAAACTCAATTTATTGCTATTGACAATATGATCGGGCCTGCTCCAATTTAAAATACCTCAAATCTATGCTGCAGCTAAAATCTATATAGCCCAGTGTCGTCAGGAGTAAAATTTGGATTTTGCTGCTATAGATTGGAACATTTGATTAGGGCTTGAATTAGCTCGTAAATGAACTCTGAACCGCAAGGAATTAACGATATAGCAATAGTTTGCGGCAACACTAACACCATCCTTGTGCTTCCGTCGGTGCCGTCCTTCGTCGCATGGGCGTAATGGCGATGACTAGACTTGTAGAGCGAGTGGTCCTTCAAGGCGAAACGCGCACCATTCTGGACTGTCGGCAGCGCTTTCTTGTTCTTGGCATCTATTGAAGGCTTTCAAAAAAGTTTGCAGTGGCTTAGCTCGGCTATGCCAAGATATACGTAGCGTTAGCAAAGGTTCAGCTGATTATTCTTAGCTTTCCAGAGTGTCTAGGATTAGCTTGATTGTCATGCTTACTGTTGCTCCAATGACACACACACGGTATACGTATTATGTGGACGTTCCTCCCTTTCCTCCAGTGTCTCCGCAGCACGTTTAGCCTTCTTCTGTTCATTCTTCGTACGCTGAACCGCTAATTGCCAGGCAACTACTTCGGGATCCGATGAGATAAGCTTCTCATCTCTTCTGCGCCGTCGAGTAGCATTTGCGCTCTCCTTCTCCATGGCGTTACCCACCTGCAAACGCCAGTCAGAGGCGCTATCACGCGGCCCCAGCGCAGTGTCAGACGGCGACTGCACAGCGAAGGCGAATAGCCGCGCGCGCCGGCGCCAGTACGTCTACGACGTCACTCCTCTCGAATGCGGCGCAGACCAGCAGCGGCGAGACGCGAGCGGCGGAGAGCGCGTGAGGAACCAGCTCCGGTGACCGAGATGCCAGCTCCGGTGACCCAGCTGTGTGACATCACTGATCCTCGCGCATGCGCAGCACGGCTCATGACACTCCACGTGAAATCGGCTCCGGCTAGGCAAGTTGGTTGGTTGGTTGGTTGGACCTTGCAGCTAACGCTACAAAAAATGCTCCAGCTCTTCTTTTTCTTCTTAGGTCGTTTTATGCCACGCCGTTTCTGATCACTTCTTCTTCTTCAGGGAATAGATCGGGGCCCAATATCTTCATTTCAGCTGTCTTCTATTTCAAATATACTGTGTTGGAGCGAAAGAAGGACATGATACTGTAGCGCAAAACTAGAAAATCAGCAAGAAGTAGGAAAGTTGGCCTCTTACTGTTTCTATACGAGTTTTGCCCTACAGCATGATGTCCTTCAGTAAGTGCCAACTCGCCCGGGAAAAACTAACTGTGGAACGAAAGCACGATAGCAAAACAACGAGGACACAAATGGAGCAGATTGGAAGCGGCCATGTTGATTGTTTTGGTCACGACTGTTCACGTAGCGCTTGTTTAATGGATCTGGCTCAGTTTGATTGAAACAGGTGCAGGATTTGGCTTGCTTTTGATTCAAAACTGCTTTTTTGAGTGCACGTTACAATCGAGAATTGTCCCATGCTGATTGTGAAAAGTGAAAGGCACTTAGGAGCCCTTTATGCTCCTGTGAAATTTAGCCCAGTTTCGGTTTCTGGATTTGGCTCTTTCAAAAAAAAAAAACGCCACATATATAAGAGCAATGCATCGGTTTCAGTCAGCCACGCTACGACCTCCTGAACGCTTGGGTTTCGCTGGCCTTTTGACGTTACAAATAACATGAAATATTACGGTCACTGTCTCCTGTATAGCATTCCTACCTTGTGAAACATCTACGACACTTGTGCAATGACCAGTTCATTGCCGCCTTTAACATTACCGAGAACCAAAAGTGTTTTAGGGGAGAAAGACTCACGCTAATTTCGTGATTGCGAGTTTCTAGCGATCGGCCACTCCAGCCACTATGGTGGAGTTAATGCAATAGCCGTGCTGTACTGACGTTATGTGCGAGTTAAAATGTTCTAGTGGTAACGAGTAACCTGGACTTATTCACGATGGTGTTTGTCTGTGAAGTAGGCCTGGCCAATAAATGAACAAATGAATTTTCTCTGGCGATGGAAGAAATGATAAGTAAAGATCGCTTCCAAGTAGATTGCACGCACGAGATGTTATGGAAAAATAACTACAAAGTGTCTAAACGTTCTTTTTTGCGTCTGTGACGTCTGCATGTGTTCAAAGGAAAGTTTGCGATAAGTGATCTCACGTTTTTATGCCGACCATAGTCTACAAACTTTTTGTAGACAGTCTATCTATAAATTCAATTATGTACAACATATCAAAATAAAGTCTTCTTAACAACTTTTCCTTTTATAAACTAGAAAACAGGCAGTATGATGCTAAAGACAAAACAGGGGATGAGAAAGTAATTCAATCCAACGAGCGTAAACGCAATTTAAACGCTGCCTATATTGTGTTTTGTTTTAGCTCTACTTCTAGACGATAAACTGTCAATGATGGGATTTAAAAAGCTGGCTTTTGAGACGCGTAGGGACGTAAAAGAGAAATCAAATAAGGTGCATCTCACAAGTACGCCTGCGAAATACAGCTCCCCTTTACTTGACAAACAAGGAACCACATCGAATGGATTCGCGCAGTAAAGAAATGCAAGGAGGACACTGCCAAAAACAAGTAATCAGCAAGTGAAAGTGTAAATAAATATTTATAGTTGGATACAACCTAAGAAGTCCTGAGAGACCACGCCCACGCGACCGCAGCGCGGCCGCCGATCGCCTCCGCGACTAAAGAAATAGTCCCGCTCATGCATTCGGCAATGTTCTCCGAAGGCGGGGTCACCGGTCGTCCGACTCATGACGTCAGTGCGAAGTGCGTGCCCATTTGGTGCAGGCTTGTGTGCATCCGCATTTGAGGAGGAAATGCCGCGAACTTCTAAAGTTGTATTCGACTATAGTATCGTTTTTGAATTCGCTCTGAAAGAAATATAGAGAAAAACATACTTGCTGAACAGAAGCAGTTGTATTGGATACCTCGTTTGATGCTCTGTCAAGTTAAGTGTCAAAACCGACTCTCTGACAGAAAGGCTCTCTTTTTAATTCGCGCAGAACGTCTCTATAATTAACTCCACCCCGCGGTTCCTGTTAGAGCACTGCACGGGCCCGGGCCCACCCGAAAGCTCGGGCCCGGCCCAGCCCGCAGGCCGTGCCTCGCCGTCCGAAGCGTTTCCCGACGGGCCCAGGCTGGGCTCGGGCTTGAAAGTATGGGCCTGGGCCGGGCCCAGGCTTGAGGCTGCAGGCCGGGCCGGACTCGGGCCCACTCATTAAAAGGCCTAAGTCGGGCCTTCGAGCACACGCGAATGTTAGGCACTGCATGGTCTAAGGCATTTTGTGCCAAGCTGAAGTGACACGTACAAAGAGCTGGCTCTTTATAGTAAAGGTTAGCAAAGAAAATAGAAAAACAGTTGAAGTTCTATTTTTTTTTTCTTTTCCACAAAAACGAACATGGCTTCCGCGTGAGGAAAACTGAATTATACAAAAAGCAGGCTACAAGCAATTTCCCCGTTTCCATTTATGCCATTACGCTCGATACTATTACATGATTATAGCGCTAATGCTAAGGGCATATATCTAGACTGGTGCGTTTATTTTATGCTGTATGCTCATGAATTCACCTGTTATATATATATTCGTATGCTAGATGACGTGATAGGACAAAATCCTACGATCTAGGTAAATACATGTGCGCCAGCTTAAAAATAACAGCACTAACAATGGGCCAGATCACGGTTGTTCCCATGGGAGGAATTACGATTTCGGGCTTTTATTTGAGGATGACACATACGGTGCAATCTGTAAGTAAACAAAGATATTTGATGCTCGCGTCCTTCGTTGCGCCTATAGAGGTGTAGACCGAATTATATGTGGCTATCCTTCTGGTCGAATTGCTGATGTTAAGGAGTGTCTAAGCTTGAAATCACCTTCAAAGCGTCATATTAATTTTTGCTTGGGCAGCGAGGGAATTACAGGGACATAACTTGTCAAAGACATCGTAAGTTCGTAACTGTCTTGCTCGAGGCGCGCACCTGAAGCATCTCAAGGCGCAAGCGCGTGTAATTCGCGCCATACGGAAAATGAAGGCCCTGCCGCCTTGCAGCGACCACCGCGAGATTTTGCTAACTCCTCACGCGTGAGCAGAAATACGAGGCGTGCGAAGGAAGAGACGGCCTCAATAATCAACAACTAATATCCTCTAGCGGGGCCGGGCCGGGCCTGGTCATGAACACGCGCGCCCTAGATAAGATTAGTAATGAATGCCCGGGCCCGGGCCGGGCTCGGGCTGGGTTCGGTCATGTTAGACTTACTGTATATGCTACCTCTAGGTAGCAGAGTTGCGCATCTGTCTTCCAAACGCCGCTAGCAACCATGCATTGCGGAGAAGCTGAGGCTTGGCCAAATTCTTGTATTTCTGTACGCCGCCGCTGCAGCGAATTGGATCGACATCAGACATCGACAGTTAAGTTAATCACCGGCCTTCGACACGGCAAGCATGTCGATCGGCGACGTGGTAGGAATGTCGCCTGCAAAAAAGGAGAGTGGCTTCGCCGCATAGCTGTGGTTGCTTGCCAGGCCTATGCGCAAACTCTGCTACCTAAAGGTAGCATATACAGTAACTCTTAAGTCATGTACGCCCGGGCCCAGGCTGGGCTAGGGCTTCATAAAGCAGGCCCGGGCCGGGCACGGGCCGAAAATTAAGGCCCGTGCAGTGCTCTAGTTCCTATATTCCTTGGGGATGGAGACGTTCGAAAAATTGCACCATCTCCCGCTAAAGGGGACCATGAGGCGATGCGAAGCCGGAGCACTTGCACGATTGCGTTCCGTTGGCGTTCGTTGGGCATGCTACCGACCTCGCGTCGTGGAACGCGAAGAGGAACACTACGCGCGTCGTGTCTTCCCTCTAGCCTGGCCGTTAATTCTCACAGGGCGAGCGGGGAACGCGGTCAACAGGCGTGCGAGAGGGGGCCAGCGTGGGGGAGGAGAGAGAGGGGGAGGGGACGCGCATGCGCTGGCGCTCATCGCGGCGCTGCGCAGGAGAGAATTTCGGCATGTCGAGCCCGCATTTCGGAGGAGTAAACCGAAGCAAGCGCTGGACTGAACTCGCGCAGCGCTCTACCACTTGAAGGAGAGGAGATCAGAGGAGGAGAGTAGCGCATGCGCCGCGAGAGCAGAAGCGAGAACGCAGGAGAAGCGTAAGCAGGTGCTGGTAGAGAAGTGGAGAAGAGTAACGCGCAGCTGTTGGAGAGAGGGAAGGAGGAGAGTTGCGCATGCGTAGTGTGAGGGCGGACTACCAGGCCAACGCCGCGGGACATACCCCCGAGCAAGAGTTGCTTCGCATCTAAAAAATGTTGCAGTGGCTTAGCTCGGCTATGCCAGGATAACGTAGTGTTATCAAATGTTCAGCTGATTATTCTTAGCTTTCCTGATTGTCTAGGATTAGCTTGAATGTCATACTTACTGCTGCTCCAGTGACACACACACACGGTATTCGTATTATGTGGCACATGTATGTTTATTTTGCCAGGCAACTACTTTGGGATCCGATGAGTTAAGCTTCTCCGCTCTTCCGCGCCGTTGAGCAGCATTTGAGCTCTCCTTCTCCATGGCTATACCACACTGGCAAACGCCAGTCAGAGGCGCTATCAAGCGGCTCCAGCGCAGTGTCAGACGGCGACTGCACAGCGAAGGCGAATAGCTGTGAGCGCGCCGGCGCCAATACGTCTGCCACGGCTACGACGTCACTCCTCTGGAAAGCGCAGACCGGCGGCGGCGAGTCGCGCGCGGCAGCGGCGGAGTGCGCGGGAGGTGCCGGCTCCGGTGCGTGACATCACTGATCCTGCGCATGCGCAGCACGGCTCTTGAGGAGGCACCCAAAACTGGCTCGGATAGGCCAGTGTAGCTAACGCTACAAAACAAAGAGATGCATTCACCCACATAAGGCACGTGATGCCTGCTGCGCATCTCACGAATTGTAGTGCTTACACCGACCCTGCGGGTGCCGAGAAATCACATAAGCACTTAATGGTCTTGATCAAAACTAAGCTCAGTCATCACGTTGCGGAAAATCAGCGCTTACAAAATATGCTTGGAGCTTAAAAAACGCAGGAGGAAAGTGAGGACAGCGTCGTGTGTTAGTCTGCTCCTCCGTATCGTGCAATTAACCTCTCTCTCTCTCTCTCTCAAGATGAGGCACCAATTAGCCACACTTTTCACCTCGTTAAATTGAGTTTGCTGTGACCGGAGACAGTTCGACTTGCTGTAAATCATTTGAACGCTGTTTAAGCTTCTCTTTCTGTGTGCGAGAGAGAGAGAAAGGAAAGACAGGGAGGTTGATCAGAGGAAGCCTCCGGTTTGCTACCCTGTGAGTGGGAACGGAAAAGTGAATGTAAAAGATTGAACGAGAAGAAGAGTTTGTGAAGACAGCACGCGACAAAAAAACAACAAAAAAGCGTGCGGCGTTCGCAAAAACTCGGCGGGTTGCGCCACTGAAAGCGCGCATGTGCCAAGCAGCTCCTTGCACAGCCATCGATGCCTAGTGATAGCCAATCCATAACCAATTAATAGCTAATCGATAATCGATCAATAACCAATAACTTCTAGAAAATGATTGTATGTGCTTAGCATGGCCCAAATACATGGTTAAAGCCTAGTGATAGCCAATCGGTAACCGATCAATAGGTAATCGATAATCGATCAATAACCAATAGATTCTAGGAAATGCTTGGATGACCTTAGCCTGAACCAAAAAATGCATGACGGATACGTTGTGATAACCAATCGATAGCTAATAAATAAATGATCAATAACTTGAATTTAGAAAATACTTGCTCGTGCTTACCCTAGCCGTACATGCAATGTGCCATGAAAGAAAGGGAAGAAAGGGCAAAAAAAATTGAAAGACAGTGAAGGAAATAGACAGAGAGAAAAAGAGATAGATAGAAACAGACACAAAAAAAGATAGAAAAAAGAGAAAGCAAGAGAGAGAGAACAAAACATTTATTTCTGACAAGTTGAGTCGCTAGTGGTTGGAACTCCTAGTCCGGAAAACCATTGGCTCTTGCCGCAGTCCGGGCTCGGTAGACCAGGCCTTGTTGCTGCGCTGGGTCAGAGCTGGACAGGGTCGCCTCCCACTCGACTATTGTAAGATTATGTTTGGCTGATATATTGCATTGTTTTGGCACTTTCAAACCATATAAAATAAGGTGGGCATCTTGGAACAGAATTTAGATTGCGGATCTATCTTGCACAAGACATAAGAATTTCGAAAGGATAATGATTATAATCGTCGCCACGCGACCTGCGCTGCCTTATCTAATTTAGAATGAGGTGGGGGTAGAGTGCATCTACTCAGCCTAACGTGTTGCAGGATATCAGTATAAGAAAGCAGGGGCTGGGCGTCCTGATCAGCGAGAAGTTGCGCTGTGGAGGAAGCAGCGGAGGCCCGGTGTAAGAGTCCGCGGGTGGAGGCGTGAGCAAGCTCATTGCCTCGAACTCCTGCGCGCCCTAGTACCCATAGCAGTTGTATCCACTGACCCTCTTGACGAGTGGCCGCAGCCTGTTTGCATAATTGAATGCGCTAGGCGGCCGACTCTTGACCTCTTGAGATGTTACGATACGCCGCCTGGGAATCTGTGAGGAATCTGTCTAATCCAAAAGGTGGCTTTTGGATTACGCATGGCTAAGACCTTACCGGCCTATTCCGAAGCTGTAATGTCTATTCCGGTAGCAGAGATGCAGTCCACGACCTGTCCCCTGCTTACCACGGCTGCCGTGGCGCTCGTTGTGCAGGGGTCGTCCGGTGGCACCTACAAAGAAGGCGTCTTGATAACCCGAATATTTGTTGTATACCTTAGCAAGCATAGCATAGTCTTGTATAGCATAGCAAGGGGTGGGAAGGGTAAGTGACGGTGAGGAGGAGGGAAAGGAGGAGGTGAGAGAGTATAGCATAGCATAGTATTGTGTAGTATATTATAGAAAGTTGTGGGAAGGAGAAGAGAGGACGAGGAGGAGGGAAAGGAGGAGGGCAACGCCACCAGCTCCGCTGCTTCCTTACTCTTCGCACCACTAGTTCGTGGTTGCCCCAATTTTTTTCACTCATCGGTGATCTTTGGTGGCCAGAGATATAACAAGTATAGCGCTCCATAGGAACGCATGCTAACGTTACGAGATCGAAAATTCCATTTTTTTTTTAGATGCTTGGGAAACGTAGATCGATGAAAAGATTTCACGTGGGCCTTTCTAGCGGCAGCCCCCTGGTATTTAGAAACAGACATCGACATAAAGACAAGGGCGAAAACACTCCGTCATTTCTGATCCGGGAGAATATCAATCTGTTTCACGCCCTCAGCTGAGTGTCCTTTCCTTTGACCCAATCAGCGATCGCCAATCAATTCCACATCTCCGAAACCATAATACTTTAGAAGCAACTGTGAACTTTCGAGTGATTTGATGGCGCTAAAAGGAATTAGTGTGAAGAGGGCTGGCGTGGGCGGTGGAAGCGTGGGGGGGAGGTCACCTCACTCTCCCCAGGCTACGTGCCTGCACCTGGTTATACTTAGGAGCACGGCACGTTCTACATATATGAGTTAAACAAAACTCAACTTGTGAAACAAACCGGAAGACTTTCGGTCAGAAATACTCCTGGACCCCGCTTCCGCAAAACTGCGGAAGGACTTGGGAACACTGATCACCTTCGGTCTGGGTCCCAGGACATGTCAAGGAGAGAAACTCGTGCATGTTACCATGTTCTGCATCCTCGTCCGTTCACACATTTGAAGCCGTTACGAGTGCGTGTTCTTAATGTCGTGTGCAGCTTGCCGAAGCTTCTTGTTTCCATTTTATTGTCTAACGTGAGTGCATTGTCTTTCTTCATGTGGCCAACGAACAAAATCGAGTTGAACGAAAATGTCTAGAAACGCAGATATGACCGCTCTCGGGTGCTTCTCCTCCCTTTTGGATTGGCGATGGATAACAACCGCGCTGGTCTTCCTGGTGACTTACCTGCTGGGTCGCTTCTACAACCATGTGTCCAAGTACCCGAAGGGACCCTTCCCGCTTCCACTCGTGGGTAACCTGCTGGGTGAGTGTCTTCACTCAGCAATGTAGTAACTTGAGTTGTTCTATTGTGTATTGGTGTCACCGACATCACAAAAGCAGATAAAAGCGAAACTATTATGCAAGCACGTTGCATCCTACTTCAAGCTTTAAACAAACGACGAAGGCAAGCCTTCTTGAAATGCAAGATGCCGGTATGAGGTCGAGGCAAACCTTTTCTTTTTCTAAGAGTACGTTTACTAAAACGCGACCACATTTCAAATGCCCAATGCCCCAATCTGTCTTTCAATTAGAACTTCCCGGAAGTAACATGAGCAATTTCTGCGCGAAACTATGTACTTCTGTCACAACCTTATAGCAGTTTTAGTCTTGTTCCAAAGAGTGGCCTTGTCCGCTCCTCTTCTGGTGTTATTGCTGAATCGGTGTGTGTAACTTCTTCCCGCTGATTAGAAGTTTTGAGGAGCGACGCACCCTTGTCGGAGCGTTGGTCCAGTGTTCCTAAACATTCCATTAAAGATTGCGTTCCGACCATTGTTTTCTTTACAACTTATGAGTGGGCATTGCAAAGCGTTCTTGGAGCCTTTTACAGCAGAGCTGTTATGCTCGAGGTTTGCCGTGTATCGTAGATAGAAAATTATCGTCATCATGAACCGGCACGCGTTCTCTTCGTCCTCTTCTGTTTCGCTCCCAGAACACGTGCGCCGATTTGTCCGGCGTGGGATGCAATAACTCTGATGGGGGAGAGATCGAGAAAGAAAGATAGAAAGAGTGAGATACAAAGAAGGAGAGGAATTCTTGGCGAAAAAAATTTTCTTCGCGAGGCGAGATTCCAACTCGCATACCCACAATGCGAAGGCGAGCGTCGTAACCACTCGGCTACCCAGGCCCGCTAACAAAGCATAGCATAGACTTGTATAGTACAGTATAGCAAGGGGACGGGAAAGGAAACTGAGGGGGGGGGGAGTGATTTGATGGGGAGGAGGAGGGAAAGGAGGAGGGCAGAACGAGTACAGAGAAAGAAAGAGAAATAGAGGAATAGATAGAAAGGGAAGAAAGAGAGAAAAAGAAGGCTAGAGAAGGACTACAGAGAGAGAGAGAGAGAGAAAGAAAGACATAGAAAGAAAAAGAACGAGAAAATAGAGAGAGAAAAAAGGGAACGAAGAGAGAAAAAGGTAGAAAGCGATGTGATGGTAAGGAGGATGAAAAGGAGGAGGGAAGAGAGTAAAGCGTAGCACATAAAGAATGAGAAAAAGAGAAAGAAATGCAGAAAGAAAAAGAAAGCCAGTTAGTGCATCAATGAAAGAGAGAGAAAAAAAGACAGAAAGAAAGAGGAAGCAAGCATCGCGTCGTCTGGTGACCAGATACCGCACGATCTGGCCAAGCCACGCATGCGCAGTAGCTAAGCCACGCCCACCGACGGACACATCGCGCGTAACCTCCGCTCTATAGCGCCTATAGCCTAGCTGCGTACTCCCGAGGTGGAAGCCGCGCATGTCGAAGCTAGACGTGTGTGTCGACGGGGAGTACGAGCGGCGACGGGTCCGTGCTTCGCTGTGCCAACCTTTGCGCGACTTAGTGCAAACTGCCCACAATATTCTTTTTTTGCTTTAAGCAAAATATATAACTTACGAAAAACCGATGTGTCGCTGAACTTTATGAGAACCGAAAGCATAACTTTGACCTTTATAACCATGTAATTATTCAGAACATGGCTTAGTGCTCGCGCCATACTTTTACCCCCTAACAATCCTGCCCACTACTGTCTGCAGCTCTGCGCAACGTGACCGACTTGCACGCCAAGTCAACCGAATTGTCAAAGAAATATGGCGACGTCTTCACTTTGTGGATGGCCCACAGGCCTATGGTGATGCTGAACAGCTACGCTGTAATTCGGGAAGCACTGGTGGAGAGACGGCACGATTTCGCCGGCCGCTTTCCAACTAGAACAGGTGAGCATGCAAACAAGGTAAAAGGAGTGGCACGTGGTGAGGTCGTGCATCACTTTATCCTTTGCAGCAGACTCCCGTAAATATGGCATTAGTTAACTTCAATTTTTCTTTATTTTGAACGTTTGGAAAGTGCCGGCGATGTATCGTTTAGTTGGACTACTGCAGGATCTCGCCTGTGCTTTATCGTTCAATGAGCGGTTAATAAAAGATCGAAAACACAAGAAAACACAAGCTAGCCTGCTACATCCCTAGGTCTGGGGCTCTTTCGTTTTATTTTACTTTAGTGTATTTTCAGTATCATTCATAACGTTCGTTTTCTTTAGGCTACAAGTTGAAGGATCGTTTAAACGTGCCAGCGTTATTTGCCATGTGCTGGCTTAGTTGTGGTTCGAAAGCAAGAAGTAAAAAGACAATGACGGAGTGAATCAAGGAACAGAAAAAAATTGAATTCGGTAACTTTGCTACTGTTTGTTACCTCAATGTTTAGGATAGCCGATCGAATCTTGTGCTTCCAGAGCAGTCGAGTTACTGAGAACGGGAAACAAGGCCTTCTTGGGCCAGATCTTCCAAACCCAAAAGCGTTGCCTAAAAAAACAATGAATGCGATAGCAACAAATTGGAATGTGGTACGAAGTAAGGCAAGCAGCAAACTGTTTTGGACCCGATCTTGCATAACTCTACAGAACACTGGTGCAAAGGAGTACGTGCGCTCTAGGGTGCGAAGCGGTTTTCGTGCTGTCTGTCGTCTCGACACGAAGTAAGCAGTGAGAGCACAGCACGTGCAAGGGTATACGAGCCGCCTGTTGATGTCTGTTGAAGTAACGCTCATGACCGCACCCTTATGATCAAAGTTTGCAGTTGCTGCTCAAGCAACGTGCCCCACCCCTCTCCCCCACTGGCGCCTCTTCATGCTCCTTCGCACGACGAAAGACGGGCGAGGGGTTTACTTTATGCTTGAGGAGCCATCGACGGCAGGCCTCTCAAGCGGGACGACGTTATCGCATGCGCTCTTCGTGTGACGGAGATGGCCGAATCGTTTCATCTCTGCTTGGGCTGCGTTCGCCCCCAGCGCTCGCGCACTTTTCCTCGCGCGTAGAACATGCGATGTGCAGGGTGATGTTATCTATTTGGTTTTTATGCGGATCATGACGGCGACGGCAACACCGACGGAGAAAATCCAGCCTAGAATGTAAATGTAATTGCTATTGCAATAAAAACAAAACATAATCTAAGGGCGTGAAGTTTCGAACGCACATTATTGTAATTTTCATCCCTTGAACGAGGAGTGCGAGTGTGCTGTTAAGTAGATGACTTTTCACATCAGTTTCATTGCCCATTATGCCGATTCCAGGGGCCATACAAAACCGAGGCAACCACGATATACTATTCGAGGATTACAACCCCCGTTTTAAGGCTCTTCGGAAGGTGGCATTGTCAGCGGTGAGGCAAGTATAACTGCTTCTCTTCGATTTAGTCTAGGTCTCGAGTGCTTTCGGTTTACCTATGAATACATTGTTTAAAAGTTTTAAAAGTTTCTACTTCGCTTTGTAAATTGTCACTGATCCCGTTAATGGGGATGGCAATCGCCGGGCAGATTCCAAGGACGGACGTATCGGCCCCCCGAAACGCACCACGAAAGCGCGGACAATTTAGAGTTCGTCCTTTTAGTGGGTCAGCGAACGCCGGTTGTGGTCCAAAGACCGAGTCAGAGGCGAGAGTCGATAACACAAACGAAATATATTCTCAGTTAAGGCAGTACAAACATCACAAACACATGCACACTCGGCTGGTACCAGTTACTTCACAATATAACTCAGATTGTGTTAACACAACGGGAACTAAACGAACAGATCACGCGCTCTAAATGCAATCTCATGCATTACAACTATTCAAGAACAGTTAAAGCCCTGAATATTCAACAGCGTATCCAGTCCACAATTCTTGGACGGTACTTGAATGCTTCTCTTCTAGGAAACACTCACGCCAACTCCAGCGCTGTCTGTCGTTGCGTTCCTCCCGTCGTCGTAACTTGTC
Organism: Rhipicephalus sanguineus; assembly: GCF_013339695.2. Lineage (NCBI taxonomy): Eukaryota > Metazoa > Arthropoda > Arachnida > Ixodida > Ixodidae > Rhipicephalus > Rhipicephalus sanguineus. The sequence continues at coordinate 229,128,638 of NC_051178.1, forward strand.
ACGACTCACACGGCGTCGTCCTCCGATTCTTCTAGATCGACGATCGACTGCCGCATAACATCATAAACACGTCTTCTTTGGCTGACGGAGCCACACTCAGCATAACTTCACCATCTGCGGACCGACTGCCTCATTCACTGCTCGCTGGTCGTCATTGTACGCTTTTATCTCCTCTTCCCCGGTTTCTAGAAGCGTTGGGAGCGTTCTCCGGCGTGCAGCACAGCCAAGGCTAGTGAAGGATCGAGATTTCTCTCGCCGGTTCTACTCGCGGCGGCGTCGCTCGGCGTCGCGTCACGCTTTCCCTCTAGATGATTCCAGGCTTTACCGGGCGTTTGATCTGGTTGTCTGCGTCTGGCTCGAGTGGATGAGGGGGAGCGCCGCGCCGGTGTCCTTTCATACTTGTTTTTTCGTTGTTCGCGCTTCTTGGGCGAGCGGCTGGCACCGTGCTATCTCGCTGCCATTTGAAAGTGGCCGCGCGAGCGCTTTATTGACGCGCTCGTTTGTGACATAAATGCACAAAGCACCGAAAGCATAAAGGCATTGTTGGTAGGAAGATGCCACAATGATTGTCCTTCGGCATTAGTCACGAACGCGAAAGAATGTAAGTGGGAGTATGTAGGCTATGAGTATGCGAACATTTCCAAATTTTGAATATCGAATCGAATAGGTCGCTATGCGATTTGATGTTCGAATCGTACAGCACCATTCCAAAATACGAATATTTTCGATAATTTTCGAATGCAAAAAATGCGAATATATGAACACAAAAATATATGTACCGTAGCAAAGTACCAAGAGTCTTACTTCCGTAGGGACAGTGTATACATAAACCCTGCAAGTTTATTTGGAGCAGCGGGCGACAATCAGAGCAATACAACGATCATTCGCATTCTCTTTATAGTTCTGTGCACAAGAAAAGTCTGCCTGATGTCCCATTTCAAAATGTCATACTAGTATGTGAACACGATCTTATAATATATGTAAATTAAGGCTGTTCAGTATAAGAAACCACATCAGAAAAGATTCCATATTCGATTCCACTCGCTTCTCGCACGGTTTTATTTTTGTTCGAGTCGTGTCAAGAATCTCTGTTTGCACATCATCAACTTATAGTGCCGAATACGATATATAGGCCTTTCATCGTATGTAGCTTCTTGCGCTTCAGTTCTTTCTCATAAAACACCAATTTCTTTTCTTCGTGAAGTCTTTTCCGACAATTGTAGAAACGTGCTGACAAGGTGAATATTACTGAATCGCAGAAAGTACGCTGCCAGCGAGTCCTTGGAAAAGCTCTGCACCGATATCGTTGACGCCTTTGCGGATTCCTTGAAAGAGGGACCACAGGTCATGGACTTGAGGAAACCTATCTTCTCTATCCTCTGCAAGGTTATAGGGGTATCCATATACGGCACGAGGTATGTAATATATTTTTGTCGTTAAAACTGTATTTGCTTGCAAATTCAATTGAAAGCAAGGAAACATAAATTGCTCTGCAGTTCTGACAGAGCTTGGTGACCACCATCGCGAGGAGTAACCCTTCAGATGACTTTGTGCAGTCCTAGCCGCGCATTACGAACGTACTTGACATATGCAGTGTTCGGTGTAGCGAAGCTTCAGCAATGTGACTCTGTGGTTAATTGTCACAGTTTTGCCAGCCCGGGACTATTTTCACACGACATGATAGTCGAATTGCAGAGTGAACTTAAATAAATAGATTTGGTCGGCTTCAAACAACGTGTCGCCAAATGCGAATAATTTTCTTTCCTTGTACAGACAACTTCGGTGCAATGGTCAGAAAATCCAGAAGAAAAGTGCACTTAGAACGTTGTCAACAAACAAATGCACAATGAATCTGCAACTGGTCTCTGTAGAATGTAGGGATGCAAATGTTATAGTGCCATAACCAGAACGTTGCTTAACTGACTTGGTGTGATCCCCGCTCTGTAACTAGGCCCCTTCACGAATTAAATTGCTTCTCGCCAAGCCCCACTGTAAACTCTGGCATTGCTCTGGAACATCTAAAAACCGTTAATAGAACTTGCTTTCACAGATGTTCTTGAAGTGACGAACAATGGCGAATATAGTGCCGGAGATAGAAGCTAAGAAAAACCACTGCGAAGCCAATGTGCAAAGAGGCGAGCTATACTCTGCCTGCAAAAGAGGGGCTCCCACATTGAATCAAGTGACGTTCCTTCTTGCTTTCTCCTGCATATTGGAGCCGACGATTCTCGCGGCGTTAACGAAAATAACTCTAACGTCATGCTTCCTCGTGCAGGCTGCATGAGGAAAAAGATGATATCGAACGCCTGGAAAACATCAACCGCCGGTTCTACGAAATCTCACCCAATGGCCTGCCAAGCGACATCGCTCCCTTCCTGGCCGTTCTGTATCTGAAGAAAGAAAAAAGGATGGCAGCTGTGTTTCGCGATCTCTCGGAGATCCTTCACAGGCTGTTCTCGAAAGCCGAGGCGTCCTACGTTTCAGGTATGCGCTTTTCTCTAGTAGTATACTCATGTGGTAACGTCTAGGAACACACCGTCTGCAAGGTCCAGCTGGCCTCTTGCTCATAGTATTTGCTGAAATAGTCTGAAGGGGGTTTCACATTCCGCTATGGCGCTTTTATTGCAGCGAACGCCACGAAAAAACAGCGTTGGTATTACAAGACGTATCCAACCAGGCTGTCCCGACGTAAACGTATATTTCTATTTCATGAAGTAAGGCACTTCTCATGCAGAGCTGGAAAACTTTATCATCAATGTAAATGGCAACGACGGAACGTTTACGAAAATATCACTTTACGTTTCCTCGTGACGTCACTCAACCAAGATAAATAAAAATTCGGCAGATCCCACGTACCATGGGAATCGATGTTATGCGAAGCATGGGCGGGAAAGTGACCGTGGCGTAATTTTTCACAGTGAGCACGAAACATGACGGAAAGGCGCTAGAGAAATGTGCAAACGGTATACGCACAGATATGTTGAAGAGTCGCACATGTGTTATATAACCAGTTGTTTACAGTTCCGCAACGATGCCAACAGCAACATGGGTGTTATCAACACCAGACGCGGTGAGGTGATACGTAGTGCACAGGACTTGTTATCGAATCCGTTCGTGATCACGGCTACGAGGGCTCTAAGTGTAATGAAGTGCAAAGTATAGTACAGCTGGTGGAAATCGTGGATGCCTCCCACGAAGAAATGATCTATGATGCCTCCTGTCCTGGACCAGGCAACGAGGTCTTGTGATGCCCTGTTCACATCCAAGCTGTCTTTCATGCTCTGTAAGAATCAGGCGTAGTTCGGTTTTGATAAATTAATGTTGAAGTCGCCGGTAATGATGACGGGCATGCTCACCCCAGGCAGACTTATTGTAGGAAGCATTGACCCCGGCTTATGCGCGTTCTGTCTTCAGCCCCGTCACTTTCTTTGCATCCGCCGCGGTGGTGTAGCGGTTACGGTGCTCTGCTGCTGAGCCGAAGGTCGCGGGTTCGATCCCGGCCGCGGCGGTTGCATTTCGATGATGACGAAATTATAAAGGCCTGTGCACTGTGCGGTGTCAGTGCACGTTAAACAACACTGGTGAAAACTGGTTAAACACTGGCTAAAGAACACTGGAACAATGGTGAAAATTTCCGGAGCCCTCCACTACGGCGTCTCTCAATGATACCGTAGTTTTGCGATGTAAAACCCCAACAAATCTTCTTGTTATCACTTTCCTTGAGTGTCAATGTGTATGTTCGCGGTTACTGCGTTGATTTAGACTCTATCCCCTGTGGCACATACCCGCATAACATGAACTCTGGTATGCGCCGGGGATGTGCCACACGTGACTGGGAGAAAGGGTTTCATCACCTACGCGACAGGTATTTTGCGTTATTCATGTCATAACCAGTGAATCATGTTCTTCATGCGCTGATCCGCTGCTATGCGGATTTTTTTACTTTACAACCTATTGAGATGACCAGGAGAGCGCCCAGACGTAGGCGGCTAGATAGATAGATAGATAGATAGATAGATAGATAGATAGATAGATAGATAGATAGATAGATAGATAGATAGATAGATAGATAGATAGATAGATAGATAGATAGATAGATAGATAGATAGATAGATAGATAGATAGATAGATAGATAGATAGATAGATAGATAGATAGATAGATAGATAGATAGATAGATAGATAGATAGATAGATAGATAGATAGATAGATAGATAGATAGATAGATAGATAGATAGATAGATAGATAGATGGAAACGGCCAAACTGCCTGAGGTTCGCTAAGAAATGCTTCGTGTTTAATAAAACATGTACAGCTATACCGTACTTGCTTTTCTCATCGGCTTTTACCTCTTTTTTGCTCACTAGTGATACGATCCCATACTCGCATGTAGGCTTGTCCTAAATTATGTTAGCTGCGAAAACTGCCGCTGCACGATATATTGGGTTACGCAGTGGCATCAAAAACAGCGTCGTGTTGCCCTTCAACAGGTAAGACGGAGAACTTCACGCACGCCATGCTGGCCGCCCGAGAAGAAGCCCTCAAGGAGGATAAAAGTGATGCGCAGTACCTGACCAAAGCCAACATGATTCTCGTTACAGTGGACCTCTTCGGTGGTAGGTAAAGCGACAGCTGGTCCTTACTCCACGTATTCTCTACGATAGTGTTTACGAGTCTCGTTACACCGTCCTCAGTCACTACTTTCGCGCTACATCTTTCAAGTCTATCACCGCCCCTATCGGCGAAATGCTATAAGACGTTAAGCCCAGCTGTATAGGCCTCCTGCACTGCTGTTTTGAGGCTGAGGTGTCTCGATGCTCCACCTGCAGCGGGGGAGGAAGAGCATCGAGGCACACTATTTTAAGTGCGGCGCACTTTAGGGGCCCTGGCTGTAAGTATGCTGTCGTATGCAGTCGTCGCTAGGCGTAACGCAGGCAAAACCACGTATAAAAATAGAAAAAAAAAGAGGAAGCAAGCGAGAAATAAAAATAGAGAAAGAAAGGTAAAATAGGAAGAAAAATAGAAAGAGTAAGAAAGAGAAAGACATAGATAAAGAGAGATGAAGAAATAAATAAAAATACAGATAAAAAAACTGAAAAACAAAATAAAAAAGAAAGTGAGGAGGAAATAATGAGAAAGCCGAAGAGAAACAAAGAAGGCAGCCAGCTCCGCACTTCCTTCAGGCTCGGCACCCCTAGTGCGAAGATACCTTAATTATTTTTTTAGGCGAGGTGGCTGCGCCACTCACGCACGTGGCGGAAAAGCTAGAATGGTAGCGCGGTCGCTCGCGAGTGCGCCGTGACGATAGAGTAGCATGGCGCGTTCCCGAAAGGACATGAAAACATCGCTGAAGTCGGGCACGTTTCCGTACTGCTGCTTAGTAAATGGCTATCACAACAGCCGCAGGAACACCTCTGGAAAAGAACGTGAGGTAGCGCCTAACAACAGTAAACGCGCTCCATTCTGCTGATTCCCATAGAAATCGCACAAAAATGAAAGAAAACTTTCCACCAGAGCTGTGCGGTGCGTAAACAACACCTCAAACTTCGTCCATTAATGTCCTCACTTTCATGTGTCTTTTATTGTTTATTTTATATGTGTACACAAACATAGCAGGAGGAAATGAAATGAGGAGAGATCAGGCTGACAACTGCCACCGAGAGGGGCACCAATGCCTGCCTGCGTATTTTGCGCTGACGCGTGGTTTCGGCTTTTGAACCCGAACGGCGAACAGTGGCAGCCATTGCAGAATCAGACACGCGCTTGCAGCGTCCACTTCGTTGGAAACGAAGATTGTTCAATAGCTCAGCACCCAGAGAGCAAGAAAATATAAGAAGCCCACCTCCATTTATACGACATAGTCCACGATTTTCATCTGCACTATAGGCGCTCGGCGACGATGTGGGAAGTCCTCGTCACGTTCACCAATTTCTTCTTTCAGACCACACAACTGACCACAACTTCGCGCAAAGCGACAAGCAACTCTCGCTGAAGCACCTGTCAACATTTTCAACCCTACAAGAACCGCAGAACACAGGATGGTTGCTTGTCGCTGTCATGTTCACGCGAGAGCTGGTGACGCGCTCTTCTATAGCAGACGACAATTACCAAGGGACTGATGGGAGCTTCGCAGGGCCCGAAATGGTGTGTGTGTGCGGTTCGATCGTCTCCCAGGGTGGTTTCAAAGGGACAGAACAGCACTAATTGTTTATCGTTCCCGGCGCACACAGCTGCGTTTATAACAGCGGAGCTCTTACAGCTTGGCGTTGCGCCGGGTAGTACGAATAGAAATGAATCGGCACGCGCTCGCTTCCTCATCTTCTTCATCTTTTGTTTCGCTCCCAAAACAATTGCGTCCGATTTGTCCGGCTTTCTCCAGGAATGCTGGAATGCTAACGTTGTTGTTTAGGAGGATCTAATTCATCCTTCCTAAAGTATGCTTCTGAGAGCTCAACCACCTGCAATACTGCTGCTGAGGAATGGCAAGTGTCATTTTGTCTTTCGTGTAACTTTTGAGTTGTTCAAGATTGCAAGCATTAGCCTCGTGAGAGATTGCAGTTCGACAGTCTTGGCAGGCCAAACTATTTTTGACGCACCGAACAGCACACCCAGCAAGGTAGGTGAATGACTCATGCTCTAAACCTTCCAGATCGAGCATGTCGTCAGGGGTGTGTACAGAACCTACCCCATCATGCTTGCGCTTATTACTGCACACTCCTGCAAGCATGAAACCGTCAGCATTAGCATAACTACTATCCTTGCTTGGTCTTAAAATGAAGGACAGAGTGGCGGTCTTCAATGAACTACGAAATTCTAACGCCCATATCGCCCACCATTTTAGGTTTTCCTTTCCACGAGGAACAGAAAAAAGCTTGTCACCCTTGGCAATGCTGTTCGATTAGCATCTGGCTGCAGCCGATCGCGTCTTGCAAACTGTAAAAAGTTATAAGAAGCCTGCGCTCACGTACAGCGCGCACGTGCGGCGGTGTTTCGACGCCCAATAATGGCGTCGTTTTCCGGCGACAGCGCGAGAGGCCGAGGGGTCATCGGGGATAACTGGTCACGTGTCGGGCCTGGTCCAATAGGGGAGCACAAAAGGGTGAAGAAGCGAGGAGAGACGCAGAAGGCGGGGAGGACATTCTTCCTTTCCTTTTTGTGCAGTGGTTCACGCTACCTTTGAAAAATAGAGATACCTTACGCGACCATACCAGCTCTCTAGGTGTATACAGAATATACGTTTCATTAGTATGGTATATACCAGAATGTACATGCATGCGCGCATGACATATGATAGTGACGACGTGTAATGACATGAATGAAAAAGCTACGTACATGCGTGCATGACAGCCATGACTTAGTGCCGACATGTCATGACATGAATGCCATGGTGTGCCTCAACTTAAACGATTGCATTTATTAGTCGACTGCGGCTTGATGTAGATTTTACAAACTTCTTTTGGCTTTCGCGTCAAATCGACTGACAGTGCTGCTTGTGACGATACCACGTTCCTTCCTGAAAGCTCTCAATCTACTCATCACGTCACTGTGCGGAAGCCGAACGGCCGCTGCTAAGTTAACACCAGCGTCATCAGTGCAAAACAATACAACACAGCGTCGTATTCTCAAATACCTTCCCCATTGTTGTAGCTCCAGCTGTAAGCATCTCACGTTTGCTTGTTAGAATTGCGAGATAACATGTTTTAAAATCACTTGTAAGTGATTTATCATTTGTTTCTACTTTATTTAACCAGCGCTCTGATATGTGTACCCGACTGTGAATAAACTGGCTTCAATATGTGAACCTATGTTATTTCCTAGCTGGATCCGACACATCGACAGGCACAATTCAGTGGCTTCTGCTACGCATGGCAAAAGAACCAAGCGTTCAAACTAGGATCCAAAAAGAAATAGAAGACAACATCGGTAAGAAAAGTCTCCAACCACTTCTTTCTCTTTTTTTTGTCCCAATAACTCCACCTTAGTTCTTAGTTACACCATAGTTCCGGCCAGCAGGCCTCAGTTCCTGGAAGTCGCACCTGGCGACGTCTATCAACGCCTAGGCCACAGCCAAAACCTCCTATCAAAAAGCTTCTTGTGCTGTCGTGTGCCCTCAATCGCGCTTTCGTCGTGCTATTGGCATTTCGTCACTACTGCTCGATTACACAGGGACCACGGAGGCAATGGCAGTTTCCACACTACTTGCAGATGTTACATTAAGAGTGTCCTTGATGTACCCCTGTGACATCACAATAGCCTTGTATTTCCATAACAAGCCCATTGATTGATTGATTGATTGATTGATTGATTGATTGATTGATTGATTGATTGATTGATTGATTGATTGATTGATTGATTGATTGATTGATTGATTGATTGATTGATTGATTGATTGATTGATTGAAATTGTGACAGTTCGTAATGACATGATGGCATTCACTTGCGTAACGACGTTTTTCAATGTGTAATAGGCTATATACGTGACAAGTTTCTCGCTGTTTGTGTAAGTTTCGTTTGCGTAACCGATGGAGCGAAGATGCACCGGCATACTTGTTTGTAAATCCTAATGCTATTTTCTTCCTCTTAAACGACACACCGAGCTACCCAAGCTGCTCCTTTATGTACCACGGTGCCACCATCGAAGCTGGCTGCCTCTGCTCACAGTGTTCTCGTAGTAATTTTGCCCGTTTGAGTTCATCATTGATTTAACCAGCCGAGAGGGGGTTACGTTGCGGAGGCTTCGTGTCGGGGTCGCGCTTACTCCATCTGTGACCACCCTTTGGGCGCAACATTAGCGCGGCCGATATGGTACATCGTGCCTATTTCGTGACGCCCCAATCCGCGATGTGACTGTCACACACTTGTCGTGGACTTGCACAGGCCTACAACTAAGCCGTCTTCGCCACCTTCCGTGCGATGGGCCTCAGGCCTGGACCGACCACCCAACCTCTACCTGCTGGTTCCGTGGACCTTACATCGATCATTATTAGACTTTACACACGAAGCAAATTTGTATGGGCAATTTTGACACCACCAATTACTGTGCCTCGAAATAAAAAAAAAGAGTGCACCATTTCTCTCTTCATCCGCAATCCCTTTCATTTCTTTTCTATGCTAAGGGAGCATGCCACCTGTGTACGGAGACCGTGAGAAGCTTCCTTTCACCGTGGCTTGCCTGCTAGAGACGCTGAGGATGCACCCCTGCGGCGCCTCTTGGAATACCTCATAACACAACGACTGGACACTCGAGTCGGTGAGTGCTAGCTTAATTAGACAGCTAGTAAAGATCAACTAAAAAAAGACATTCTTTGTCAACGTTTAACTTTCACGCGGGCCATAACTATTTATTTCAAGACCAAGCTATACTGCTCAAAAAGCTTCTGGAGCCAGATTCGCAAACACAGCGTCGTATTATCATAAGTGCCATTTGACATTGGGGGGCTGGCATCGTTAATATTATGTCTGCTGTTATGATTGGCTCCCACCTGCACAAAATATCTATTTCAGCGCAAGAACTCTTTTTTTTTTTAAGAATGCTTGTTGCAGCTTACATTTGCCAACGCTAGTAGAGTTCTTCTAGCTGTACCTATTTACACAAGCCACTGTTGTGCACGAAGTGCTTGGTGCTGCCAGTTTTGGCGGCAGAAGAAACACTCTAGGACACGCCACATGCCGTATACTTCACCATTCAGCCCGGCACCACATTACAGGTGGTACAGAACTACATAGTTGCTATTGGGCTAGGTATAACTCATATTGGTAACGTAATGAGAGCACATTTCGTCAAACACGACATACACGCAACTAGCCCACACACTGAACCATTCAAAACGGTCACAGGCGTTGTCTCACAGCAACCATTCAAGCACTTACGGGCACTTGTGAGCGTCTTGAATGATTGCGTCTGTCGGTGGGTGCGTGTGAGCGGGTGTGACGAAATGCGCTTTAATTACCTTAAAGACATGTATAACAAGGCTTAGGCAGCTGTAGTGATATGTGTGCATCTCGAGTCACGTCACAAATGGACAGTACATAGCCTAACAGGAATAGTCGCGCACTTAAAACAAATATGCCCGATCTCGCAGGCAAGTGGAACATACCCAAGGACACGGGCATGTTGTACAACATCCACGCGGTGCACCATGACCCGAAGAACTGGGAAAATCCCGAGGAGTTCCGTCCCGAGCGGTTCCTCGATCCCGTGACTGGGAAAGTGCGTACGGACATCGGTCCTCTGATCACCTTCGGCCAGGGAGCCCGCAGCTGCCCAGGAGAGAAGCTGGCTCAGATGGACATGTTCTACATTCTCGTACGACTCATGCAGAGGCTCACAGTCAGCGTTCCTAGCGGGGCCTCAGATGCACGCTTTAACGGGAATGGTTCGAGCTTGTTTTTGCACCCTGCTCGGCAAAATATTGTATTCACTAGAAGAAGCTAAATACCTTCCTGGCTACCCGTTACTAGAACCGCAGCCGCTCAATGAAAAAAAAAAATTAATGCGGCTTTGCACTAGGGGTGCCAAGCCTGAAGGAAGTGCGGAGCTGGGCAGCCTTCTTCGTCTCTCTTCAATTTTCTCTTTCTTTCATCCTCTATTTCTTTCTTGTTCTCTTTTCCAGTTTTTCTGTGTTTTTTCTTTCTTTTTATTTCTATTTTTCTTCCTATTTTGTTCTCTTTTTTTTCATTTCTTTCTCTCTCTTTCTATTTCTCGCTTGCTTCCTCTTTTTCATTTGCGCAGAAATGTACGCGGAAGTTGTGAAACTATACACAGTAACATATAAGGAGAAAACGTGCACTGGTCGAGACGATTGATTCCCTTCGTGCAAGCAGCAAACAAACAATATCTCGCTCGTACACTGAGTCGTGCATGTTAACAGGAGATACAGCAGTGACAACAGCGGTACGACCAACAACGACAATTTTATGCCTGATGGAACTTTCACAGCAGCTTCTCCTGCAGGAGGCACTGGCTAAACGCCCATTACCGCGCCCCGCCAGTCCAGGGAAGAAGATTGAGCGGCGGAGACTACGCATGTTAGCATCTTGCCTTTCTTTCTTTCTTTCTTTCTTTCTTTCTTTCTTTCTTTCTTTCTTTCTTTCTTTCTTTCTTTCTTTCTTTCTTTCTTTCTTTCTTTCTTTCTTTCTTTCTTTCTTTCTTTCTTTCTTTCTTTCTTTCTTTCTTTCTTTCTTTCTTTCTTTCTTTCTCTCTTTCTTTCTTTCTTTCTTTCTTTTGATTTACATATGAAGCTCGTTTGAGCTCGTACAAAGCTTGTGTCGCATGAGCCTTACATGTGGTTTTGCCTGCGTTAATATCATCATCAAGGCGCTCGAAGAACAACAGGAAGAAGACTTCTCCTTGGCACGAGCGCGCGCTCAGATGGCTATGCTTTGCCTGCGTTACGCCAAGCTACGACGACAGCATACGACAGCCTGCCCCCCTAAAATGCTCCGCACTTAAAGCTCCAGGCCTGCGCGGAACACGCAGCACGGTCACAGCGAACGCTGGGAAAAGCGGTCTTTCTAGAGCCAGTTGTAAATTCTGTTGGGGCCACTTATACAAGTACACTTGCAGGGTACCCACTACGCCATAAATCACCATAATTTTTGTGAAGTATATAGGGAAGCACCCACTATGCCATTATTCGTCATTCTGCGGAGAAGCGTGGTAGCCGCTACATAAAGCATTACGTGGACTTTGTTGATGCTGTGGCTGATGACGATGAAGAATTATGGCTCAGCCTTTGTAGTGGGCTAGAATCATTAAACTACCCACTCGTTACACAATTCGTATTATGTGACGCCTGGTTGTAATTTTACTCGTTTACAACGCTATATTACATATGTTAGCGCGATTTCTTGCCCGACGTGAGGCTTGCAGGGGGTCTTTTTGCGAAGGAGTTTAAGCACCGGCGTTCCTCTGTGGTAGAATACTCGTATGTCACGCACAGGGTTCAGGGTTGAGCCCCTGGCTTACCTAAAGCAATTTTAGGAATGTAACTACTCATAGGTGTGTCGACTGTCTTGACATTGCTGCATTCGTGCGTGTTATTGTATTAGGTGTCTGCTGTTGGTGCTTGTGCCGTGTTAAGAAACCGGTGATAAAGAAAAAGAAGCCGCCATGGCTCTGTGTTGGAATACTGGACTGCCACGCAGGGTGCCCGGGTTCAAATCCCATCCTACCCTGGATAATTTTTTCTCCTTTACTCATTTTAACGTGTTCTTATTTCGCGTGATAGCGGTTACGGACACCAGCGGCAGCGGCGGCGGCGACCGCTGACAACTACGGCGCCAAAAACGGCTTTTGTTGTGATCTCATGACAGCTCTAAAAAAAAAAGGTGCTAGTACCGGCCGTGTTGGGAGCTGTAAAAGTAATCCTTTTGTAACAGTGGTTTTCACGAGATTAAAGCTAAGGTCACTGAAAAAAAAAGAACTAAAGTGGTGCTACATGCGTGAAACGTGTACAGATGCAGGTGCGTCCCGTTAGGGAGATTTTATTTATCCACAAGTTGCTTAGCGTAAACGGATTAGCGAGGCGTAAAGGTGAGCTGGTTGCGCAGGATTCATTTATACACACTAGCCAAGTGTACGCTACTTCGCTGCTGGTGTAAGTATACGGCAGGGGCATAATCGTGAACTTGTTACCTTTATAAGGCCTTCTTCGGGTGTCCTGCTGAGCATGAAACAAAAGGACGTCTCGATAACTACATTTAGACGAAAGCGCCCCAACGTGTCGTCGCCAGCATCCGTTAACTCACTATTGCACGAAAGTATTTGCATTAAAGCCCTCTGTAGCGACCGCACGTGGTCCTCACGTGATGATATGTGCTCATTGTGCCAAAGGTTCGCTAAGAAATGCTTCCCATTTAAAAAGAGGAGAAAGATGCTCCGTCCCAGCTACCTCCTGGAGGAAGTCGTGCACAGGGGAAGCAGCAGACGAATAAACGAGAAAAAAAAAAAAGGAGCAGTCGAGATGAAGCCCAACAAGAAGAAGACAAGACGGCCAGCGCCCAGCCAACTATCACGTGATGATCACGCGCGTGCTGACTGGAAGGTTACGTGAAGCGGGCACCCTCCAACTACCTTTTGCACACTGCTGAGACGCTTCAGTAGAAGAGCCCCATTCCCTCCTTCCCCTTTCTCAAAAGCCGGGCCGGAGACTCCTCTGCACACCTCGGGATGCCTCGTTTCCCCGATGATCTTTCGGCCTTTCGCTTGGAAAGTTCGCTCGACTGGCCGCATCGTAACTCAGCCACCGCCCATCGTCCCTCCTGCAGCACCAGGGTTTCCGCGCACCACTTAGTTTCTCAGAAACGAGACCGAGAAGCCAGGCGAGGTGAGTCTAAAGATAAGAAGAACCAGTTTGCCGTAGGGAATGAAGGTGTAGGGCATATTTTCGAGACGCCATGCCACCGTATACACGCAGCTGTCTGTGCCGTAGCATTATCCGCGTTTCTCGGCACTCACTATTGCCTCGGTACTTCGGCTAACGCCGGCTGAACTGTGGCCACTTCTATGCCGTCACCTGCAAATTATGAACTCACTACGCGCTATGTGAATATAGGTTGAATAAACTAAACAGGTCTTTCCATCTGTTTCTTCCTCCTCTGGCGACCAGAAACCGCAAATTGTTTCAAATGCTGTAGTCAATCTGCTAATATATTTCGCATAAAAGCGAAAGTATCAAGCGGTGTCCTAGCATTTTTTTTTTATTGCAGATGGTCAGACTCAAGAGGGCTCAGTGTGACTCATATTAGCCAGCACTTTTGCTCATGAAGGCGCGCTCGCGCTCCGTGCTCAACTGAACTCAGTTTTTAAATGAAACAGATTCTGCCAGGCTTACTCGAGCTTTAGCTGACTAAAACCAGGTAACTTCACTGAAACTCACGGTTTCACGAGCTTCGCTCTAACTCAGGTTGTTGTTGCTGTTGTTGTTGTTGTTGTTGTTGTTGTTGTTGTTGTTGTTGTTGTTGTTGTTGTTGTTGTTGTTGTTGTTGTTGTTGTTGTTGTTTATTGTATTCAGATGGTCAACTCTGAATTCAAGCCACTTATATAAGCTTTCGTCGATTGCCTTAGTCCACGGAGAAGTGCAGAAAGATTCTCCTCATGCGCTTCAGACGCAGGAGTGAAAAACTGCGCACAGTGGGTGAAGCTTTCATATAACTTTTTTTTAAATGTATATTTGAAAAAACCTGGAAAGGTAGGCTACGTTAGCGCCGGCTATCCCATCAACATGACAGCAGTACGGTACGAAGAAGTTTATCCTGAGAAGCATCCTGAGAAGTATCACCCCTTAGGGCGACACCGCGGGGCGCTCCCACGTGGGGACAGTTAGACCTAGCCTTACCGCCGCATCGCAGGCTCTCTGGACAGCTCAAAGTTGATGCTTATATTCCGGGCTCTTGAGGGACGAGCTCCATTTTTCTTCTGTGAGGTCCTTGTCCCCACGTAACGAGGGGCACCGACAGTATTGAAAAAAATTGACGGGAAGTGAGGTGACGTGCGAGCTGATCACGGGTCACGCTTTTTTTTTCTTTTTGTGATCGATAGATGGTCGGGCAATCATAACAATGCATCCTAAGAGGAGAAGTGAGCACAAATATTAGAAAAAGAAAACAGAACATTCATTTGTTGCGGTGCTTTGTCCCCATTGCCGATCTACGCACAGATAGTGATTACGAGGGTGATGATAGTGAGTTGCGTGGCTTAACCCATTGGGTGATGTGAGAAATTACACTCGAAGAAAAAAAAAAAGAGTATGCGTGAGCCCTTTCGGTGTGTCCTGACTTGCCACGTATATGACTATCTTTAAAGAGACACTTTAACTCTCTTTTGGGCCCTACAACTCTCCGAAAAGAGTATAATGATCTACAAAGAGAGTTCACCCTTCCCTTTAAAAAGAGTCCTATACGTGGCAAGCCAGAACTCTCAAGAAAAAGTCAAATGACGCTTCTTTTTTCTTAGTGTGTAGGCGAGGAGAGAACGCTGGTTGAGTGTACCTTGTGTCCCATAGACCAACTTTTCCAAGTAGGTTCATGATATTTTGCCGTAGAATGGTGATGGTCTAACTCGGGGGCAGGTCGGATATGCATGCATTGAATGCAAGTACTGATAGACTGCGCAAAATATCAATATCGCCACAACAGAAGTACACGAATATAAAAAATGTGTTAATTAATCATCGCATTTTATCCTACGATATAGAAAGGCCCTTCTATGTACAGCTAGTCATGAACAAAAAACTGCTTATGAACAACTGTATCCCTAAAACAGCCAAGAGATGTTCATCATGCAAGAAAAAAAAACATACGAGAAATGTGTTTCAATCTAAGCCACCAAAGACTTTCCGTAGATGTTACCGACGTCTCTGAATCACGAAGGCAAACACACGCTGCGTTTGTTGTTTTAACGCCTAAAAGTCGTGTTTACGTAATCGCACCAACTTGCCTAACTGTTATTAAGGCAACTGCTAGCGACGTCTATTATTCTAACGCCTGCGCACTGCATTCTCGCCCCCCTGGACAATACGTAAGAATGAATAAACTTCGCAAGGACGGCATCGGAAATAGTTATAGTAAAACGCTTGTTTCGACACTTGTTTGCGGTGGAAAATACATGAAAGCATAAGGCGAAACAACCGCAAACCAAAGAGCATCTCTTCGTCCCGCATCTTCAAAGGCACAAATGCGTGCCTGGCACATACCACGGAAGATATATGCGATTGCGTAACAGACTGCGTAGAAAGCCAATGACAGAAAGCAAGGCCCACTGTAGAGGTAGCATAATCTGTCTCTTCTTGTAGCTACGCTAGCTGGACAGGAAAGAGAGTCCTTTCCTGTGGGGTCGTTTTATTCCCACGTCTGGCATTGGAGCGAGCGGCAGCCCACAAGCCTGTGCCTGCAGTGACCGTGACTGTACAGTGAATCTGCCGCATCCAAGTTGATGGGTCTGATTTCAAGTAAGTCTGAGTGAACTCACCTTAGTCTGTCCGTAGCATGACTCTCAGTGTATCTCGCCAGAGTGTGATTACGGTGAGCCCAGATCAAGAAATCCCGAAGCCATTACTTATGAATGAGTATTAGTGAGCTGCTTATATATATATATATATATATATATATATATATATATATATATATATATATATATATATATATATATATATAGGAAAAAGGTATACGCTTCTAAAAACTGTTTGTCGACGTGTCGATCGGAGACCGATCTTCATCAGGATGAAATCATCGAAGCCTGGTAAATTTCATCCTGATGAAGATCGATCTCCGATCGAAACGTCGACAATAAACAGTTTTTTAGAAGCGTATACCTTTTTCCTAATTATTTTACGGCAACCGACGACAGACTCTTCATAATCTACGTACCATACATATATATATATATATTATATATATATATATATATATATATATATATATATATATATATATATATTATATATATATATATATTATATATATATATATATTCTTCCTTCCTAATACTGCACGTTTGCTACCTGTTAGGTAGGACAAAAGCAGCTATGGATTTTCATTAAATTGCACAACTCGAAATTCCGACTGTTAGCATCTTAGAGATATTGAAATGGCACTTGACATTTTACTTACCATTAATTTTAGTGCTGCATTTCAGAACGAAGACGTAAATACAGAGAGTACACACTGATGGGCTTGTTTGCGCATGCGTGCTTTTAACGGTAACTCATAGAAAGTACTTCACTACGGTAACTTCCGCGCATAGAAGAGGCGAGAGTACTTATTCGTGGCAGCAGCGCTGTCGTTATAAGGCACGCTACTGTTTATCCCAATTTATCTCAACGAACACACATATTTTTACTGCTCCGGCACGTCTGTTGCACGCACGTTCGACGGGTTTCCTAGTTATTGCAATCGTACAGCTACTCAGTGTGTGTAACTGTACAGCTCAGTGCAAACGGCGAATGCCCAGTGCCGCTTTCCAAACAAATATTTAGCAGCGGAGCTCGGCTTGTATGAACAAGTTGACAAAGAAGCATTTGTACAAGTGAACGTTGCTGTGATATGACTAATGTTTGTGTACTTTATCGTTTTTAGCCCGATAGGAGTTCTCAAAACTTGCTGCGTCGTGTCTCTTATATATAAGGTGTTTCAAGAAATGTGTCCAACCTTCTCAAAAAATCAGGAAAATGCGATATTTGATTGCTGCCTCCAGAATTGGTTTTTCTGTAGTGGCAGGAATTTTAGGATGGTTAAAGAAATTAATCGGGACTGTAATTAAGAAAGTTAAATTAATTAACTTTTTAATTAGTGGAGTTAGATGGTTGTGTCAAATGGGTGAATTGATGTTCTTCATGCCAGAAACCCAACTCAGCTTTGAGATTTCGAAAAAGTGGCATTTAAAAATATTTATGACTTAATGAAATTCAACCAAACTCAATTGCGAAACCTAACCAAAAACATTAAACAACGCAACTGCCATATTCTTCTGAGACGTCCAAAATGAGTGAATGACTTTTTCTGTAGCGCTAGGCATCTTAAGATGGTTAGAGACATGACTTGAGACAGTAATTAGGAAAGTCAAATAAATTAACTTTTTAATTAGTGGAGTTAGGTGACTGTGTCATATTGTGGAATTTAAGTTCTTGGTGCCAGAAACCCATCCCAACATTGAGATTTCGATAAAGCGGCCTCTAGTGATAATTACGAAGTAATTAAATTCAAGCGAATCCGATGGCTTTCGCTGTTGAAAGCCGTTGCATTTCGTTGAATTTCATTACGCCACAACAATTACTACAAGACGCTTTTTCGAAATCTCAAAGCTCGAATGGGTTCCTCGCATGAAGAACTTCAATTCTCTCATTTGACACAATCACCTAACTCTACTAATTAAAAAGTTAATTAATGTAACTTTCATAATTACTGTCCTAAATGATGTCCTTAACTACCTTAAAATTCCTGCCGCTACACAAAAAGCAATTCTGGAGGCGGTGATCAAATATTGCATTTTCCTGCTTTTTGAGAAGGTTGGACACATTTCTTGAAACACCCTGTATATATATATATATATATATATATATATATATATATATATATATATATATATATAATATATATATATAAATGTGTGTGTGTTTCAGTGGCCTCACTAGAACATACAGACACTGTTTACTGAGGAAATCGCACAGTCGCGCTAAGTTATTAGCACGATGCCCGTGTTCTGTGTGGGCCCAACCCTGCACGGAAGCTTTCACATTATAAACACCGCAGAATTAAACACTGCTCCGTTTATCGTTGTTTTGTAAACCAACTTAGCGTTGGCCAGTGGGTCCATGAAGGCTTGTGGCCCCCTTCGATCGTGCGCTTTATCGCGTTGCAGCTCACACTGGGTGCGAGTTCACGTCCACGAAGAACGCACGCGAGAAATACCACCTGGATTTCAATGAATGAAGTGTGAACTGCTCGACACGTGCTGTAGGACCGGTTTATCGTGACCTTCAGGAGGCGCGCCACAGACCGCTACGTACAAGCAAGGACGTTCACGGGGCACGGTAAGTAGACTCGTCTTATTGCTCCGTACCACAGAATAAACTACCAAAACATAAGTTACCGCACGTGCCTAGAGGTTTTCGCTCTCTGCTCTTTCCTAGCGGCGTCAAAACGTCCGGAAAGAGAGAAATGAGCCGCCTCGGTGGTTGCGAGAGTAAACACAAACAGAAGAACGTATAAACGGACAAAACAAGCGCTGCCCCCTCACTTCCCTTTCCTTTTTGGTAACACGTACCAACTCACCGAACTTTCCGTGCTTTTGAGCGCTATCTTCCGATGGAAGTGCATGGTTGCCTAGCGCGTCTGGTGTACATCGAGGCAGGACGGAGCCTTGTGGGAAGGAACAGCCGATAACCACCACTAGAGTGATAATCAAGCGGCGAGAGCTCGCTCCGTCTATGCTAGAAGCTCGGCACGGCCCTCTGATCTGCGAATTTGACTGCCTAGATACGGTCAACTGAGAGCTTACGCATCGTGCCCGATGCTCATTTGACCAGCTAAGACGTAAATGCAATTAAATATTGCTAATATTTAGCGTCACGTAGGCTATCATTTGGGCTAAAAACGAGAGCGTGAAGAGCTTCGGAATAAGTTGGACGACGGATTGGCAAAAACGATGTGTGTTTTTGCAAGTGTTGCACATGACGTTCTGCATTTGGTTGTTATTGCCTCAGGTGTTTCTCGAAAGCTGCCAGTGGTGAATATTGCATGACATTTGATTTGGTGTACCTGGTTTCCAGGGAAGCAGTGTGCGAAATACTTAGATGTGTATTACACTGGATGCACATCCGAGAATCGGGGGTAGAAAATATTGCAAAGCGTCTCCTATTGCAGTGTCTCTCACAGCTTATGTTTTGCTGTGTTACCTCTTACCTCTTTTGTCAGATGTATATGTGTGTATAGAGGAAGGGATCTGCAACGTCACTTCCTTTGGCATCAAAGCTTTTGAGAAACTGGAGTTGAGAAAAATTGCTGGTCCTGTTAACTGTGACTCATCAAACCATTTGCTGCTGTTGCTGGGAAGAATTCCAAATTATTTGAACTCTACAGCAGCGCGACACTCTCGATTCTGTCGGTGTTAGCCGTGCGCAGGGAGATATTATCGCTGCCTTTATCAAATCAACCCCACCAAAATATTGCCGCGCCCGATGTACGCAGACAACGAAGATGATGTGCGCTCCGACAGTCTCACGGAACGAGACTGACCGAAGAAGAAGACGTGCTTCGTGTCTATGTTCATGTCTGTGCTGCTGCATAAAACGGGCTGCTTGCTCTTCTGCTAAACGTCTTAGCTGTCCGTTTACGGTGCACCGCGACAATACGAGATAGTTCGGTCTCATGACCTTGATCCGCCGGAGATAGGCCATGAGTAACGGCGTCATGAGAATTGTAGAGCGTGTCTTAGAGCAAAGCTTCAACTTCGAGAGGTTCAGTCTTGCGTACAAATAAATCCGTCTTCCCGGAAAACACTGCGCTGATGTTTATGAGGTACCTGTGATGCAGGTTCTTTTTCTTTTTACGACAGCTCTCTAAGACTTGAGCGTCGGAGATCTTTATTGAGGACGAAGTGGTTGGTTAAACAAACAACACACACAACTTTTAATTATGCACTGAAGGAAAAACACGCAGGTGAAGGTGAAGTGAACTTTATTTGGTCCTGGAGAACCCCGATGAGACAACCCCCGAAGGGGGATCCGCCGCAGTTGCTGGTCGCGGCCACGCCGGTACTGAAAGACCGTGGCCCTCTGCCCGTTCGCAGGCCTCGACTGAGAGCTCGTGGCTTTTAAGACCCGCGAGCTCTCAGTCCTCTTCTGTGCTGAACTTTGCGCTAAGTAACGCCGGGCACTGCCAGAGCATATGAGCGAGTGTGCAATTATCCGCCCCACAGCTAGGGCATCCTGGATTTATGCCCTCAGCAAAGTGACTAAACATGCTGCGAGACGGGAAGGAACCTGCCTGCAGCATCCGGAGAGCCGACGACTGCGGCCTAGTAAGCTTGGAATGCGGGAGGGGGTATCTCCGCCTTGACAGTTGATAAAGCGACGTAACTTCGTGGAATGTGCCAAGTGGATCCCTGAAGCTCTCCGTGAACCCACCTAGACACAGGTAAACACTTAATAAAAGGTTCACTGCATACGTTAAAGTCTTCTAACGGCACACAACAATACAGTTCGAGGACCTAAACTACAGAGCCTTTCTGACGCAGCTGAGCGGCGGAGCGGGGATGAATATGAGTTCGGTCTCACCAACTAGCGGATGCTTGACTGGTTGAGTTTGACGTGCCTGGCTGGCGTTGACGAGGGAACGGTTGATGCTCGGCGACGCGCTGAGATGCCAGGGCAACATGGCTAGGCAGCTGGACGCACAGCTCTGGACCGTAGCCCAACTGCTGCTGCGAAGTTGCCTGCCGGCACCGGAGCCCGCAGGCCATGGGGTGGAGTTCGCGCACCATGGCTATGGTCTCGAACGGGAACTCGATGGCAGGAGGCCACGGCCCGTTGAAGTCTTGATGGCTCGGGTCCGCAACCCAACGGCCATCATCAGCGCCCGGTCCGGTGACAACCTTCTGCTGGTCTCGTTCCCTGCGAACTCCCCGGAACTCTTCCGTGCACAAGGATTTTCTCACCCTCGGGTCCACCTGCCTACTCTTCATTGGGCACTGCTCGACTGCCGCGTTAACATGTGATTGGCCCATGACATGCTCCGCGCTGTTTTCTTATTGGGCCACTTCTACGTCGAACCCTCGCGCCCTCGTGAAGGTTTTCGTCGTCGTCGTCTTCCTTTCGGCACTGTGTTCATCTCCGCGCGCGCACGCCTTGTCGTCTTTCTCTTTATGACGCACACTTTTCAAGGGCGCACAATTCAAACGTGCACTCCACTCATCACAGTACCTTTACCCAAGGAGGTTTAAAAAAAATTCTGGAGTGGAAGCTCTCGCAACGCCTTGCCAGCAAAAGTGAAGCCAGCTTTTGCCCACCAAAGAGCTCGGAAACATGCTCTCTTCTGGTGGTGCCCACTCAGAGATCAAATGGCTTTGATCTGTTAGTGTAAATACTATGTTAATTATGAAATAAAAGATCGTTGTTGCCAACAAAGGTAACCCGTCGAGAGGAGTATTGGCGATTGATCTTCAATAAAATTTGCCATGTTTTCGAGGCTTATTTGCGAAAACTAGTAACACAACGACACACTTGGAGCAGTATCTGACCCCTAAAAGTTGCCATATTAAACTCGGCTGGCGTGCGAGGAAAACGCTGGCTTTCGTTCGCCAAACGCCGATGGTTCATCGTGCCCCTACTAAGATGGCGGGCGCAGCCGCCATCTTGTGGTGGGTACGGCTTCACTATTGCGCAATAATCGCCACTCCAGCAATTTTTTGTTTAACCTCCTTGCCTTTACCACATTCTATTGAAAAAAATTAAAATGCAGTGACCATAAAAAGCACATTTTTTTATATTGGCGCTCATTTGTATTAGATAGGCTGTATAACATATTTTTTCTATTGTAACGTCCGAGTATCAGGTTGTCGACTAAATTCACCAATCAAAAAAGAATTACATCACAGTTGTGCGAGCTATACATCTTACAGTAACTCTGATGTCTTATTCTGAACTGTGAAATTTATGTCCGACCTGCGAGCAGGACCCTTGCAAAACTCTCATTAATATTGTCACAGTTTTGGGTCAGCTCTACCTTCGCGTTCAGATGCTCGGTCAAATTTATTTTACAGAAATGCGGTATCTCATTTTGGTGCATAAATGCAGATTTAAAATTTTCGCGCTTTATTTATGTTGATGCTCGCCGATAGCCATTAAAAAAAACAATTACACTGAGGCGAGCAAATGGTTAGGCGCATGAGATAGTAATAACAACTTTAGACACGAAGGGAATTGCTTTGACAGGTGTGATAACCCGTATAAACTCTACAATTGTGGGCGTTTCGAGCCAACTGATAGCAAATGTTAATTAAGGGCTTCCATTTAATATGATGCGTACTTCAGAAACCACAACAACACAAAAAATATTTCAGCTATTTTGGTGCAAAAATCTCATTGCTCGACGAAATTATTTTTAGGCCACCCTGTATGTAGAATGGTTTAGATTTCCGGTTCATAAGAACAATGACCCCTGCCCCCCCCCCCCCCCCTCTCTCTCTTTCTCTCAAGGTCCAGCATGCTATATATACTAGAGTGCTATGCCGAATTACAGGCTGCAGAACGGCAGCGAACTTAGTAATTATTATCAGCTTTCTTTAAAAATGACTCGAACATTTTTGAGATACTGCACTGTAACCAAATAATGTAATTTCTCAATTTTCGAAGAGCCTCTGTACGACAAATATTTCCGTATTTCTGTAAAGACTGCCGTGCACACACGCTTGCACCCACGCCTCTTCTGGTGGAAGTCCACGCGCATGTTCTAGAAAATGTTCCGGGAAAAGATAGAGCAGAGCCGAGAAAGGAGGACGACGTATCGGTCACTCAACCGGGAATCAGCTCTAGACACTTCTTTTCGAAAAAAGAAAAAACAAGAACGTGATATATTAGATGAGTGTGCAATGTCGAATTAGCCATTCCGAATAACGCGTGCTTTTGAAATACGAACGCCAGCAGAATCGGCGCAGCGGCAAAATATTAGTGCCTGCGACAACAGCAGAAGCAAATGCGGACACTTCCAATTTAGCCAAGATAAATATAAGCATGCTGTCAGAAAAAAAAAATACCAAGCAACTCTGGCGGTATCGGGATTCTAGAGAGTCCGACCAGCATGACAATTGATGGCCGACCGCGGCGTCTTCAAGAGAGACACGAGTCCAATGAAAACAGTGCGTCGGAACAACGAAAACGGCTTCAGGCAGCCGCAACCACCATAATAAAATCATACTGTTTTCTTAGCAACAACATCTTCACACGCTTCCAGGATAAATCTAGTTATACCTACGTACTACACATGCGACGTATTGTGGGTGAGAAGAATATTAGGTGCACTCTATATACACAGGCGGACTATGTCGTTGTATACCCACAGTTGTCGGTGCGCTTCTTACAGAAGGTCGCAGGTGCCGAAGTGCATGTCCGCGGCATTATTTGTGTTTTATAAACGTTGAGAAAACAAACGAACAAACCACCTAAGGGCTGTATAATTTTATTGGGTTGATTGCAGAGCGACATTTATGTAATGATCAACAAAATATTCGTTTATCGTATAGGCTTGCAACAGCACATTCAATTAGGCAAGTTTATTTATTCATGTTTATAATATTACAAGCAACATTCCGACTACAAGTCAGCATGACTGTACCACAACACCGATTGTTTACCGCATTATCCTGTTGATGCTTCCGACCTCACTGGTCCTAATTTAGGCACTTGCGCACAGTCGGTCTCTGCTTTGAGTGGTAACCCCACCGAACAGCGACGAGACGTGCCCTTACGGTCAGCCATCGAACCTCTAACCCATTCAACCCCTAACCATTCCTTTTGCAGTGTTCCTAATATGTAGTGTTGTGTGTCGTCGTAAGTCCAACCCATATGGCCTAAAGTTTCTGCTTGAACGCTGGGCATCCACGCTTCAGAGTTCAGCTCCAGCTGAATACTGGAGCTCGGAACTCGCTCAGTGCCGGTCAATGCGCGGGCAGTACATTGACTGCATGTCGGATATACTTACTTCCGGTCACCTAGGTGTCTCGTTTTTTCTGGTCTGACATGTACCATTCTGTGCGCCACTATGCACGAGTTTTTTTTTTTTTTTTTAGATAATACAGGTCTTTTATAAAAGTACTAAGATGGTCAGGCCCTTGTCGTCTTCACAAACGAACTCTACGCCGAAGCGGAAATAGTTAGCCACACCGAAATTTACATTTAAATGCGTAATTAACAAAAATATGTGAATTAACTTTCTCATTATTAACTTTAGAGCCGTTTATATGGAAGAGTTGTAGGACGTGACACTTCATGACATGCCATTTTTTAAAAACCACGAAGAACGCACGTAATTTGAGATAATAATCGCCGAAATTCAAGTGCCCGACCTATAGGTAAAACCGAAAGTGAGCGCACCGGGTGCGCAGGAAATCCGTCATGTCACGTCAGGCCGCAAGCTCACGTAACAATTTAAAAAAAAAGGCGCGTCGCAGCAGAACATGGTCAGGAAAAACGGCAAGCCGTCTCAAATAACCAATTGGATCGCTTATTTTCGGCGTTTGGTGCGTAGTGCTTATTCGTTTCTTTGTTAAACTCGAAAGAAGCGCCGCAGTGGCTACCGCCTAGTTTTAAGCTTTACAGTGAAAGAAAAAGTGGAAATCGCGGTTTTCTTCGGTACAGCGCGAAATAAACAGATAACACTACACACCAAACGCAAAGAATAAGAGGTCCATTTGGGTATTTGGACGACTTGCCGTTTTTCTTGACCATACTCTGCTGCGACGCACCTTTTCAAAAATTGTCACGTGAGCTTCCTGTCTCACATGACAGGGATGACGGATTTCCTGCTAACCCGGCGACACGGTGCGCTCAGTTTCGGTTTCACCTAGATCGAGGCTTTGAATTTCGGTGATTATTATCTCAAATTACGTAGGTTTGTCGCGACTTTAAAAACTCGACCTGTCAGAAATTGTCACGTCCTACAACTCTTCTATATGAACAACGGCCCTAAGGTTAATATTTAAAAAGTTAATTAACACTTTCTTTTGTTAATTACTCATTTTAATATAACTTTAGGAGCGGCAAAGTTTTTCCGCCTCGGCGTAGAGTTCGTTGCGAAGATGACACGGGCCTGACTGTCATAACATTATTTTATTTTAAAAATCCGTATTGTTTAATAAAAAGCACCCTGTATACGTCACTTGTGAACCCTGGCAACGCCGCAAGCGCCCTTCTGAACAGCCATCCAGTCCCCTATGTCCTATAGATATCCCTGAATAACCGTGCCGTGTTTCCTTGACTTGCTAGGCCACGTCCACCACGGGAAATGAATAGGTTGCGTTCGCGACAGATCACGCCACACGGTTTTGCCCTCCCACTGGCATTTCCTACCATTTGTTTCACCGACGTCGCTTTCTCCTTTGTGAATTCTCCTTTGTGAATTCTCCATCATGGCGGTCCTCAGCAGCTGCTTAGAGATCGCGGGAAGTACTTCCGGTTCCGTGTAGTTGATGACATCATTCGGGGGGGGGGGGGGGGGGGGCTGCTTTAATGAAAACAGCTTATCATTCACAGACGAACGAATTGACTGAGCGCCTGAGCCGAACGGTAACCCAGATGCCGTCAGTGTGCGTTTCAACTCATCACCGTGGCTGGACAGCTCACTCGTGTTGCTTACTTCTGCGTATAATATTTCAAGGCCTGACACCGATGGTTATTCGCCGTCTTAAGAAGAAAAAGATGTTTAATAATGAGAAGGAGGAGAGGTAGGCCTGAAAAGCGGGTTTCTAGCCTGCTACTCCTCACGGGGATAAGGGGAAAGGGAAAGAGAAAGAGGGAGGTATGATGATAGGTGACTATGGTACGGCATAATGAGTCACTGTACACACTGTCCTGCGTGGAGACAGGACACGCGCGAATCTCTTTATATCGTAGCGCATGCTCTACAAGACGAGCATCTAAACCTGTCTCGCTTAGAAACCTTAACAGGCACTTTAAACTCCGTTGGGAGTAGTCTACATGTTCCCAAGCACCCAAAAGCTTCTCCTCCGAAAAAAGCCGGGAGTCCAGACGATCTATGACGCACTTAAGTGACTGTCTTTTGGTCGCATATTGAGGGCACACGCACAGGATGTGGTGAATAGTCTCTGACGTGTGACACACACTGCAGTTAAGGTTTTGCTCCTGTCCAATCTTACAAAGGTATCGTCGTGTATATGCAGCACCCAGCCGCAATCTATGCAGCGGTGTTTCCTGGTCTCTTAGCCTGAATGGAAGCCGAAAAGCATGACCAGAGTCAAATCTATAAAGGTGCTATCTATCAGGGCCATCCCATAATCGTGTCATAGATGTTTTCATAGACCTAGACAGCAAGGCGTTGATGTCATATTGGAAAAAGTGAAGTTTGGTCCAGACCCTCCGTTACCAATCGGCACACTTCTTCCGTCGGCTGTTCTCTTGCTTACTGAATATGCCAGTGATGCATGTCATTGTTCGAGCCCGTGCAGCTCGTCAGCTTGCCGGCGACTTCCTATGCGTGTTGCAAGAATTCCACAAAACTATATTATAATAGCCGGCAGAAGCGAGTACACTTCATAGAGGGCTCTCTGGTTCCCCTCCGGCCACCATGCCGCTACGTCGGCTTATCAGAGAAGCTTCTCTCTCATTACACAGGGGCATGCGAAGGATTACGCCAACTCGGCGTCGTTAATTACGAGATGGCACTCACGGACACTGCTTTGTCGATCTTCTCGCTGAAGACAAATGTTTTGCATGTTTCTAGACTAAAACCATACTGCTCTGCTAGCTCGTCGTCGTCGACGTCATAGCATGCGCCGCCAGTGCGTTTCCACTGCCGTCGAGTGAGGTTGCGGAGCGATGCGGACATTGATAAATGTCCGCATTGCTTCGTTCCGGAAAGCGATGAAGACGAGGATTGTAGGAGGCGCTCGTGCACCCTTTAACCATCTTCCTGGTCCTGTAATATACAGGACCAGGAACGTCCTGTATATATATATATGTCCTGTAAATGCCCTGTAAATATACATACATTTCGTCTACTTCTCGGCTCGTCGCAATGTGCTTTCGAGTGAGTCAACGAGAGTTTTGTACATCTTGCCGACCCAAAACAACGGCTTAAGTTGTGACGGCGGTGGCGGCAACGCAATCCTGAACGCAGCGTTCATCGCACGATTGCATGGAAAAAGATCGAGCAGAGGACTACGTGGCTTTCGTTCGCATTTTTTTTTTAATCTATGCATACTGCAGGCGGTAGCCTGGACGAAGCATGAGGGAAGTACAAAAGAGGAAATTTAATACATGAACGGTATATTAAGCGTATAAAAATACAATGCAAAGAAAATTAAAGGTTAGCCTAAAAATACAGGACCTCCATTACACAATGTTGCATAGTAAATGTGTTACACACCAAAGTGTACGTTTGCCATTATTAGCAAATAGTTCTGTCGAAGTATAGGCAACAGCTAACTCTGGTAGTTTATTCCAGTAAGTGATGGTGGCAGGAATCAATGAACGCTCGTGTGATTTTCGTCGAGCTCCGTGTCGCACTCGCCAACACATGCCCTCCAGCTCTGAGCCAGAGGCGCCGGTTTTAAGCACGTCCTAATGACAGTAACAGGAACGCATGTTCCCGCCGCTAAGTCTAAACCGCCAGATCGCTACGCTTCGAGCACTCCTCAGCCATCTCTCTCTCTCTCTCTCTATTTTTTTTTTTTTTTTTCGTGTTGCCACTATTCGCGCCGCGACAACTGGCGGGAAGCAGGTTTGGAAGGGAAGTAAAGGAGGGCACGCTGAACTGTGCGAAACATCCGTTGCTATGGCGCCGTGGGCACAGTCCATGCCGCCGGTCCGGCTTCTCAATTTCGGTTGGTTTGGTTGGCTTACGTTCTTGCGCTCACTCTCATTCTGTCGTCTTCACCCCTACTTTGTCCGGACAGGGCGGAAGCTGCCCTGGCTCCCGTTCAGAGCTAACGACGGCTGATATCGCGGCGGTTCTCTTATGATGCCCATCTTTGCTTGTGCCCATCTCTATAATTTATCAGTTTTACTCATATTACATCTTATAGCGACCGAACGTTACCCGCCGCGGTGGTCTGGCCGTTATGGTGCTCAACTGCCGACCGAATCCCCGCCGCGGCGGCCGCATTTCGATAGAGGCGAAATGCTAGAGGCCCGTGTACTTCGATTTAAGCTCACGGTAAAGAACCCCAGGTGGTCGAAATTTTCGGAGCCCTCCACTACGACGTCCCTCATAATCATATCGTGGTTTTGGGAAGTCAAACGCCAACAGATTATTATATTATTCATTAGCGGCCGAACTTTCTATATTGCTCAGCGTACAGCGTAACCTTCGAGAACGCTGAGGTGCGCCCAATTTTCAGCGGTGCTTCCACGAATTGTAGTTGGATTGAAAGTTCTCGCGCCGAAATGTTCGTGCCACGGAAGAAGGAAAATAGTTAGGAGAAAGCACGATGCCAGGCTGCTATAGTCTCGGCAAGCCCTTCACGCCGCCCTTTGTGGTCGTCTGTAGACGTCTACAGGACAGTGTCAAGTTACTGCTTGTTGCGCGCTACCCTTCATTGGCACATTCGTCGATATCACGGTTACAATCTACCCGCTCCACTCACTCGCCCGTTTACTTTGTCACATCCATTGCGCATGATCAGTGGATAGATATTACCACTTGCGTATAACGAGATGAAGGCCTATTTTTCAGAAGCTGTTTCATTTTGTGTTCGCTACTTATATATAGGCCTATATAGGTGCTGCAGTTGGAAGAACGTCAAGCATAGTGGTCGCTGGGATGATCGCGACGCCCGTGGAATATGTAAGTTTTGAGAAGGCCGGAGCTTTTTGAGTTGCTGTTCTTCTGCGATGTGCGTCATCGCATAGGCAAGTAAGCGATAAGGTTTTCTCATTATTGAGGAAATCTTAAGCGCTCGAATTGAACGCCGCGTGAGACACCTAATTACATAAAGTTGTAATTACTGCAAACATCGTGTGGCGTCGCTTGCATGTAATCGTTTAGCACGTAATCATTTTGCAACGAAGCGTTAAATGGTTACGTATACGGCTCCGCAAAATTGAAAAAAAAAAAAAAAGATTTCCGGCGCAACAACTATTTTATATGCTTGTTCTAACTCTGCTCACAGCCTATCGTTTCATTCGTTTAGTCAGTCGAAGGCTTTCAAATTCAGTAGGCTTTGTATTACGAGTTATGAAGTCAAGAATTAAAAGACGACGTAGAATGCGCAACTGCAGAGACAAAGAATGTGATCAAAGAATTGTTCTGATATTTTTGCAACCGTACACGGAGACCGACTCTGTGCTCTGAAGACGGATCTTGATTACTGGCGACGCGTTTTTATTGGGTTCCCGTGACCAGGAATCAGCGCAAGACTAGAGACAAGGAGCCAACCAGCCTCTAATGTACGAGTGGAAACTCGTAATGGCCGTTTTAAAAGAAGATGTCTTACGACGGGCTCTACGAAAACTTTACCGACGAATTCGCCGCCAGTAAAACGGCACGCTAGCTAATATGTATATATATGCGAAGATGTACTACGTTAATACACTTCTGGTTCCCACTTCCCATCTGTTAATACACTGCAGCTTTCCACTATTGGTCTCTTAATTCACTTCTGGTTTCCGCTTCCGGTCTCTTGATGCGCTTCTGGCTCCCGCTTCCGGTCTCTTGATTCACTACCGGTTTCCGCTTCCGGTTTCTCTATTCGCTTTTTGTTTCCGCTTCTGGTCTCTCAAATCACTTTTTGCTTCCACTTCAGGTCTCTTAATTCACTTCTGGTTTCCGCTTCCGGTCTCTTGATTCGCTTCTGGTTTCCGCTTCCGGTCTCTTGATTCACTACCGGTTTCCACTTCCGGTCTCTTGATTCGCTTTTTGTTTCCGCTTCTGGTCTCTTGAATCGCTCTTTGTTTCCACTTCCGGTCTCTTGATTCGCTTCTGTTTTCCGCTTCGGGTCTCTTCATTCCCTTCTGGTTACCGCTTCCGGTCACTGGATTCACTCCAAGATTTGGCTGCCTCCCATTACGGCTTGACTAAGGAACGCCTCTTAGACAACCGACATCCCAGGCATCATACTTCATTGCAAAAAGTTCGTGAACATGTCGCAGGAAGACACGTACCGTAGTGCGCATCGGAACACTGAGTTAAAGACGAAGAAGCGAAACAGCTACACTGTACTTGCTTCCAAAAGAGCGCGTTGGATCTGCTGCCTCTTTCTTCTTTTTTTCATTTATTTATTTATTTATTATTATTTATTTATTTATTTGCGATAGCCACTGTGCAAATTTGTACACTAGTGTAGCACTTGTGGCGTCTTTCTTTTTTTTCTAGAAGAGCCAAGTCCACTTTAACTGAAACTGAGAAAAACGCAGTTTCTTGCCATTGTGTTCATGTCACCAATATGCCTCAAATCGATATTGCGGCTGAAATCTAGATACCCCACTATCGTCGGTATTCAGAAGCGAAATTTCGATTTAGCTTTTATAGATAGGAACATTTAATTTGGTCTTGAATTAGCTCGTAAATAAGCCTCAATCGCAGTGAAAGAACGATACACCAATATTATGCGACAACATTCACACCATCCTTGCGCTTCGTTTGCGACAAAGTTAACACCATCCTTGTCCTTTGTTTTATGGGCGTAGCGGCTATGACTAGACTTGAAGGTCGAGTGGTCCTTCAGGCAACAGGCACTCCATTCTTGACTGTAGGCAAGCGTTTTATTGTTCTTAGCACCTATTTGAGGCCTTAAAA
>NC_051178.1:229159702-229178122 GCF_013339695.2 Rhipicephalus sanguineus
CAGCAGCCTCAGCACCATGGGCCGACTCGGTAGCTGGCTGGCCTCGGACACACCATCTGGCACACCATCAGTAGCTTGGGCTGGCCCACTCGCACGTCCACCGCCAGAACACGCTGCAAGGCCTCGCCTGGGACACCCGTTCGCCACAGGAAACGCCAGGCTCGTCCCGGCTGGTCTGATGGGCCCCAGCTCGCGGATCGAACGAGCTGCTTCTTGCTCGCTCGCTGGCCACGCACGCTCTGTCGTCGCCGTTCTGAAGCTCACGCGCTTCACGTTGGCTTCTCTCGCGCGCACTCCGTCGTCTTTTTCACTTTCGTTTTCACTTCTTAATAACACCTTCTTACTACACCGTTGCTATACTTTACTATGCATGGCTATGCTATGCTAGGAGTTGCTTGGCGCATACCTACTGTCTGTGGCGCATAAACTGTACTACACAAGCCCATGCCATGTTTTACCCTCTCCCCCTTTCCTTCCTCTTCACCCTCACTTCCATTTTCCACCCCTTTGCATACTTTGCATCGCTATGCTATGCTAGGAGCTGCTTGGCACACACCCGTTTGCTGTGGCGCATACCCACCGAGTTTTGGGCGAATGACAACGGCGCTGCTCCAAGCTTAAGCAGCTCCGCTCTTAAAAAGGAGGTCACGAACGGCGCTGACTTACAAAAAGATTATGCCAGCTTCGCATTAGTGGTGCCAAGCCTGAAGGAAGAGCGCAGCTAGGGTGACCGTTCTTGTTTCTCTTTATTTCTTTCTATCTTTCTTTTTTTATCAGCGAAGCTGTTCCAGCTCGGTGTGAAATGTCTGTCGTGACCCAAAACTGTCATCATCATGAACCGACGCGCGCTCTCTTTGTCCTCTTCGTCCTTTTCTTCATCTTCTGCTTCGCTCCCAGAAGACGTGCGCCGATTTCTCCGACGCGGCACGTAAAAACACTGATGGGTGAGATAACGAGTACAGAGAGAGAGAGAGAGAGAAAGAAACAGACAGGCAGGCAGAAAGAAAGATATAAAGAAAGAGAAAGAGAAATTCTTGCCGAAAAGAAGTTCTTCATGAGGCGGCATTCGGGCCCGCGTACCTTTGATCCGAAGGCGTGCGTCGTAACCACTCTGCTATCCAGGCACGCTAGCAGTAGCATAGCCTTGTATAGTATCGTCTATCAACGGGGTGGGAAAGTGAAGTAAGCATGAGGAGGACAGATGTTACGGTGAGAAGGAGAGAAAGTAGGAGGGGGAGAGTAAAGCATAGCACAGAACGAATGAGAGAGAAATAGAGATAAAGAAATGAAAAAAGATCAACAAAAGAGAGAGAAAGAAATAGAGTGAGAGATAGAGGGAAAGAAAGGGAGGAAAGAGGAAGAAGGATAGCATGAGCAAGAAAGAGAAAGACAGAGAGAGAGAAATAAATAGAAATAAAAAGAGAAATAGAACATAAACAAGAGAGAAGAAGAAAGAAGTAGAGAAAGAAAGACAATTTTCAAAACCTAGGAAAACAGCAAAAGCCAGGACTGCCTACATGCCCATCAGCTACGCTGTCTCTTTAGCATTGCGCCTCCAGTGCAAGCTACACTATGCCTGTACACATAGAAGAAGAATTGGTCGAAGGATTTAATGGCGACGAAGATCCTCCAGAAGGATGTCTGTTCCGCTGTACAAAAATTCTTAATTGAATCAGGGCGATTTTGATTCTGAATTTTTAAATTAGCATTATGAATATATTCTAACTATCTATAATTCATTTTCACATGTGACCACTTTTACCTATAAATTATTCGTTTCTTGGCCAATCTCCCAGAGTGGGTGTGAGCCATTTATAAAGGTCATCATTATCATCATCAGAATTTCCGGTGCTGCGTGGGTGATACGATGAAGACGATGAACGGGATGAAGATGACTACTACTACATTCATTTTTTAAACCCTTTCCTTTAGCAAGTGAGTTAAATTTTCAGCAGGGCGCCGTCCGATTCATGGCCTAATCCCCAAAGTCGGTCGCGCCAAGTGTCTGAGGAACAACAATAAGAACAGTAATCCGGCTTGTGTGAATAAAATGGGTCTGCCACTGACACTGTCTCGGTGATTCATTTTAAAAAATGCTGGAAGTTTGCGCTAAGTCGCGCTAAGCTTTGCACAGCGAAGACGTTACAGTAATGGTAGTAATGGTACGTTAGAGTAATGGTAGCGATAAGCGCCTTGGGGTCGCTGTGGTAGGCCGTGATTGGTTCCGCGACCATTTTCAGCAAGACGAATTGGTTCTTTCGTCGAGCATGCTATCTACGCTGTTCTTCTGGTGCCTTTAATCTTCGTGGTCTACCTATGGAAGTCTTAGAATGAACTGAATGAGTTGCTACACGGGCCTCCCTTATATATATGAACGCGGGAAATACGCGGGGAGAAGGAAGGGCCGTTTGACGTCATTCGAACCCCTCGTGGTAAGTGCAAAGCTGCTGCCATCTAATCTCTACCGGGTACGCGTGGGATCGAGGGT
The DNA here is from genome assembly GCF_013339695.2 of Rhipicephalus sanguineus. NCBI lineage: Eukaryota > Metazoa > Arthropoda > Arachnida > Ixodida > Ixodidae > Rhipicephalus > Rhipicephalus sanguineus. The sequence continues at coordinate 229,162,191 of NC_051178.1, forward strand.
GTTCCCATTGTTCACAGGTGCCTGTTCACATGTCCTCAGCTACAGTTGGTTGCAACCTAAGAACAAGAGTAAGCTGCGCCCCCAATTGTCGTTGTACCACCCAGAGAGAATTTGCATAGACACCCCATCCAATTGCATTTGCTCATTTCCATGACGTCAAGCACTTTTCTCGCGTTTCAGAGAGTTGGTCTTTCCATACAGACACAGACATGCGTTAAGGCCCGAACACACGTACGCGTTGCAGCGCGTCAACGCGTGATATTTTGACGCGGCGCCGCGCCCTCTCCCTATGGAGAGGGAGGGCGCGCAGCTTCGCGTAGCCGCGCGCCCTCTCTCCCCGTAGGGAGAGGGTGCGGCGCCGCGTCAGAAAGTCACGCGTTGACGCGCTGCAACGCGTACGTGTGTTCGGGCCTTTAGTGTCACTGGTTTTCGAGCGAAAACTCGACCTTCCTGGCGAATCTCAGAAAACATTCCGACATCACTGCTCAGTGAAACGACAAACTTTCAATTATTAATATGCGTAGTACTTGAATTAGCAGCGAAAAAGTACTTACAGTTATAACGGAAACCACTAGCACGACTGTCTTAGGCAGATAAATGGCAAGCGCATCGCAGCCGTAGGGGCGGAACCTGTATTTATTTGATTACAGTCCAAGAATAAATACAAGCTCCACCCACAGCGATCACTGCCCCGCCCAGAGAGAATTTGCATAGACGTTCCTACCAATCACATTTGGTCATTTGCGTTACGTCAAGTACTCTTCGCGTGTTTCAGATAGTTGGTGTTTCCCTACAGACTCATGTTTGTGTCGTTGGTTTTAAGTCAAAAACTTGAGCGTCCTAACAAATTTTATCGGAGATTCTGACATCAATGCTTGGCCAAAGGTGATATTTTAGGTGGGAACGACGAACCTTTAGTTTTCAATATGCATGATATTTGCACTTAACCAGAAAAAGTACTCATGGTTCGAAAGAAAACCAGCTTGCACGACCCTCTTACATGGGTGATTGACAAGAGCGCCGGGGTTTTTCGGGCGGAGCTTAGGTTGTAACCGACTACAGTACTTTGTAAGAAACGCCCCGCTCATTTTACCGAGTTCATACCGTCGAAAGACAGGCGAGTAACTTGGAAGCGGCGCGCACTTCTTGCCACCTGAAAAAAATGTATGCAATTGCGCTCAGTGTAAAAGCTGTAGGAAGTGTGGAGCAGTGATTCGCCTGCCCTTCAGCGAAGCTCGCGTTCACGGGCAAGCGCACGCTGGCGTTCCCAACGTGCAGCCTGCTGTGCGTCCTCTGCGGGAAAGGAAACCTTCATTTGTGATGCAGTGGCGCCCTCTCCCGTCCTCCTTTCCTTCCTCGGCACCCTCAATATACCTTACTATACATGGCTATGGTATGTTTTACCCTCTTCCTTCCTCCTTACCCTCCTCCTCACCTTCTTCCTTTTTCTCACATCACTCCTCTTCACACTAACTTCCCTTTCCCGCTTACTTGCTATACTATACTATCTATATATGGCTATAAATAAACGGCAGGAATTGGAAGATGGAAGCTTGCGATGAAAAAAATCCGTAAACAAGGGGTGGGTGCTCGAGCCGACGTTTCGACAAGTGGACTTGTCTTCTTCAAGGCTGGAACTGATTTCCTTAACTCTCGTGTGTATATGCTTCGTGCCCTCTTCATGCATGGCTATGCTATACATGACTATGCTATACATGGCTGTCCTATATACATGGTTTTGCCGGCGTGATGTCAATGGACGACATACGATGACAGCATACGATGACAGCATACGACAGCCCGGGCTCCTAAAGTGCTCCGCACTTAAAACGGAGCGTTTATTGAAGTTCCCCGAATATTTGAGCATTCAAACACGCAGTTTATAAAACTGCTTCGAGCTATACGTTTCATTATTCCAGGTAGCCGCGGGCCATGGCCATCTCTCGAGCACATTCTGTCAGAAGAGTTGAGATCTGGGCCAGTTGGTTCATGATACTTGACGAAAGCCAGCAAAAGAACGGGACATAAGAAAGGCAGACACACACACCGCTGGAACTAACAACTGCGGTGTGTGTGTCTGCCTTTCTTGTGTCCCGTTCTTTTGCTGGCTTTCGTCAAGTAACATTCTGTCAGGCTGCGCTGATTCTTCGGGTCCGGGTCTGATAGCTTGGCCTCCCACTGCTCTTCGGGTAGTTCTTCCTTTCTTAAAAAGCTTATTAAGAACTTCTGAGCGTTACTGCACCCACCCTACATGCTCAGACAGCCAGGGCTATTGTTGTTTCGTGTGTCGTATCTATTTCTCTTGTTAAGATGATACCTGCCGTTTTCTCTTCGCCCTTGTTGTCCACGACGCTGATGTGACGAGCTGGAATTTCGGAGTATTTCGCTGCAGCCAAATAGGCTTTTATTAAAATATGGCTTTACTTATAAGCCTAATTGTACGTGGTTTCAATCGTCACTCCCTTCTATAACGCCTTTGGGCATTGAATGTATCGAAGTAAATAAATAAATAAATAGATACTCCGAAACAAATTCTTTACAAAAATGCCAGCGAGAGAGAGAGAGAGATAAGAAGAAGAAAGGCAGGAAGGTTAACCAAGCTTTGGCTCGGTTGGCTACCCTACACTTGGGGGGGGGGGAGGGGGAATAATAGAAAGGAAAGGGTATAGGAGAAAGAAGAAGAGTAAGAAAGAGATGGATGAACAGTTAGCTTGACACCACACAACACGAACTCGCGTTGTTAGTTCACAGGCGCTCGTGAAGTCCGGTGGTCTTCAAGAAGCACAAGAGGGCTTTCGTGGCCTTGCGCATATGCGAGCCCGTAGGCCAAGGTCCCAAGATCTTTTCTGTCAGTGGTCTTGAATCCAGGTGACGGAGCTTGGCTTCCATACTACGTACAAAGATGCCAAAAATGCCAGAAATGGCAAGCAACGCAGGGCTCCATGCCCTTTATCATGTCCAAAGTGTGTGAAGGTCTTACCTAGATTATTTTTGTTTTGACGCCCTTTTACAAATGCGAGGGCACTTCCTTGGCTACCGGTGTCCACTATCACCTACGGATTTGGTCTCTTAGAACGACCGCGCTTTACCACACATCGGTCGGTATACCTCGGTACCACCATGAGCTCATAAGGATAAGGAAAAAAAAAGCCTCACGGTCTCCTCTGATTTCGCCTGATATGTCTGGAAGTCAAAAGCAATCTTCTTTTACTTGGCAATCGATTGTATTAATCCCGCTCGAAAACATGGTTTTGAACAGCCTCCGTGATCGGAGGAATTGCAAGCACTCGGCACCTCACGTGGTTTTGCAGTGCCTCCGTGATCAGCCCGCCTTTGACTGAGCGACGATCTCATGTGATGACGTCATAGTAACGTCATGATGAAGTCACAGATTCCATCACTCGAGTTCACGCCGCTGACGGTCACTTTTCGCGTTTGATAAGGCATCTAAGGCTCTCGCTTGAGTAAGGAGTATCACACGCGTAATGGTGCGGAGACGCGGGTTTCTATCGCAACCGCATTCAGTTTTACAGCGAAAGCTGTTATGAGATCATTTCACCGGCCGTTTTTGGCGCCGTAGTTGTCCGCCGCCGCCGCCGCCGCCGGTGTCCGTAACCACTATCGCTTGAAACAAGAAAAAAAAACGAAATAAGAAAAAAATTTCAGGATGGAACGAGGTTCGAACCTCGGCCCTCTTCGTGGGAGCCCAGTATTCAACCTCTGAGCCATGCCGGTGCTTGAAACTGCTTTGCAAAAAGGTCCTATACAGGCTTCATGTCAGAAAGGAACCACATTAACATATGCAATATAGCGTGGTAGAAGAGTAAAATAAACACCAAGCGTCGCACAACGCGAATTCTGTAATCAGGCGTCACACAATGCGAACTGCGCAACGAGAAGGTTGTTGAATGCTTCCAACCCATTACAAAGGGCTCCGCCATAATTCTTCATCGTCATCAGGCACAACATCAACAAAGTGCGCATAATGCCTTATATGCGTTTAGCAGGTACCACGGCTCTCCGTTGAATGACGAAAAATAGCATAATGCCTGCTTTCCTACTTCTCAAAAATTACAGTGATTTATAGCATAGTGGGTTCCTCGCAAGTGCACTTGTGTTAATTGCCAAGGAAGTCCATAGGCGCATGATCCATTTCATCGGGGTCTCAGTAAAGTTCTTCGCCCCCCCCCCCCCCCCACCTCTCTCTCCCACGTCAGCGTATGTTATACAGCATGGCGGGAGAGGGACATAGCGACCGGGCGTCACCTAATGCAAATTACATAACTGGTGGGCCGTTTAAAACTTCCAACCCATTACAAAGGGTTGAGCCATAATTCTTCATCGTCATCAGTCGTCGCGTCAACAAAGTGCACATAATGCTTACAGACGTGTAGCTGGTGCCTCGCTTCTCCGCAGTATGACGGATAATGGCTTAGTAGGTGCTTCCCAACTTCCCAAAAATTGTGATTTATGGCGTAGTGGGTACCTTGCTAGTGTACTTGTATTTTATACCTCGGTCACACTGGCAAAATTAGTGTCATTTTGAGCGAGTGCACTTACGCTCACAGAGTGTCACTTTGGTGGCGCGCTGCTACACGAGAAAGAGAAGTGTGCTTTGGAAATGATGGCAGTGGCAATTGGTGGTTTAATAGCGGAACATATATTTGTTATTTTTGGCAATGCTGGCTGTTTAATAGCGTATTAGAGGCATGAACATAATTTACAATAAACTTTACGCGCAAATGAAGTAAATATTGCAACCGCATAACATCACTGGTCATCGCGAGCCGAGACATGTCATATCAAAGACGAATCGAAAACAAAAATGGCGGACTCCGGTGCAGAAGGCATGGCAGAAGGGACGCGTAGTGGTGACGGGCGTTTGGAGCGTGTTTTGGCAGCACTCATTTGCTCCTCCCAGAGGCGTATGAGCGCTCGCGTCTCTGCGTCGGACCACGTTGTCTTCGTGGAAGTGGCACACGTGGCACACGCCATCGCAAATGACTCAAGAATGACTGACCTACACATGTGCAAGGAAGTAAACAACGCGACGGACGCGGCCATTGCACGACATGTGCTCCCGCCAGCTCCCGCATCCCCCTAGCGGACGTGACCGCAAACTGCCCGAGGGCGAGAGTAGCGAGGTTTTTTGTTGTAGTATGATTTGTTTGAATACATGGCAGTATTCCTAATGACGAGAACGATGGTTTGAAAATACCATGATCGCCGCGTTTTGCATTAGCGTATTTATTTGCAAGCCACTGCTACCGAGGCTAGACACTCCGTCGCAGCGAAGTGAGTTTGGCGAACGCACTTGCCGGCAAGTGTACTTTGCAGCGAGTGTCACTAAGGGTTCCTGTTTGACAGCGTGCAAATGGCACTAGAGGCGAAGTGCACTACCTCAAAGTGCCCTTAAGTTGCCCTGTGTGACAGGAGTATTAGTAGCCCCAAGAGAGCTTACAACGGTGCTTTAGAAACGCCGCTCTTCCAGCTTTCGCTGTGACTGTGCTGCGGTTTCAGCGCAAGCCTGGCGTTTTTTTTTTTTTTATTCGCCCATTTTTATTACCTTTCTATATATTCTTTTCGTTTTAACTAAACACAATCAAGCAGTTTCCTCCATGCTTACCTTGTTTGTTCGCTTCGTGTACGAGCGTGGGAGCGCGTGTGCGGCTAATAGGGCCGGAAATAAAAACGACATCAAGCAAAATGTTATCTCTCTAGCGGCACGACGAAGTTACTACTCTGCTTTATTTCATGGAAAGAGACAGACGGGACGCTGATGAGATCTACAGGTGTTCGCAGACACGCCCGTGGATTACGCAGTGCGCGCGATCCGCACAGAACAACGGAATGAATGGCGAGAGAGCAATGGTCTCGCGTTTAACGAATCTGCCCGTACGAAGCAACAAATCACAATGACGAGAAGCGACAGCGCACAAATGGGCAGCGTACGCCGGTGGAAAGGAGACCCCAGACATAATGAAGTGAGTAGATCATGTACCTTATTTGGTCGATGTTATTGAAGTACCGTGAACTTGGACGTATTACGGCGTTCTCGTGGGACGGTGTTCGCGGACAGAGGAAAGGGAGGGGGAGGGGGGCGTCCGATGGGAAAGGCTTAGTTGAATGAAAGTAAAAGTAATCGAAGCGCTTGAATCAAGCAGTTGTTTCAAGGAAACAACAGAATTCCGTGCCCCTCCGTCCACTCCTTTCGTTCCTTGTTGCGCAAATCCAACGTAGAACTTTATCGTAATTTAGTAAACTGCGAAAAAAAAATTCTGTCATAAATGTGTGTTTGAGCATGGTTATTGTGGTTCCAAACTAACGCATTTTTTTCATAGGTCTTTTTTACATATACAGGCAAGCCCTTCTATGGTTCTACTGTCAGCACTTCGTGGTAGCTTTGACGCCCACAGCATTTATACACATACAAGCGCTATATTTTCCATACATAAGCACTTCAGTCGTTTACAATAACATGCAGCATTGGCAAACTATAGCCTTGAATAGTGCAGTCCGAATATCTAAGTTAGACTATAGGCACCAGCTTTTAGGGATAGTTGGACAGATAAGCCTGCAGGGTTACATGATGTGACAGGCTTTGCACGCTACCGCGAAGACAAATGCGTAACCATGTGAGTGTTTGTAGCGACTCAGCAGTGACTACGTGTGTTTATGACCGCAAATATTGCAGCGTGTTGAACGTCAAATAATTCTGACACTGCAGATGTTTTCAGATGTATGGCGACTTTCTCGTTTCAAGCGCCAGCACGTAAAATGTTGCCGCCAAACTCGCGCCACACTTTGAGCTATCACTGAACACGAGCAAAGGTAATTCCTATAGTCTGTCCAGAGAATCATAGCACAATTTTTGCATCCGACAAATTACAAACTTCACTTCTAGAGCCGAAACATCAACCATCACTAAACACGCTATTAGTTGCTATAGAAGATGATTTATATGCTTTGGTGGAATACGATATCCTGGAGGATACTCTGCGCGCTTAGGGATGCGTACTGCCGAAGAAAAGCAAGCACAAAGGTGAATACTTTTAGAAGTAAAAAGGACGCTTCGTCTTTTTCGTTTTTGCTTCGTTACCGGCAGTTTGTTGCTCTAGGCGAACTTTTCAAGATAATAGTATCATGTTAGCATCTTCTGATACATCTGACTACACTAGTTCGCACCACTTGATAACGGATCAAAGCTCGTAAAAGCTGAGCCACGTCTTTGCATATATGAACGCCGTCAGTAGTACTTCTACTTTAGAGCGGAAAAACATTAGTACTAACGTTTATCTTTTCTTTCTCTCTCTCTCTCTCTCTCTCGATATCAGGATCACTTCGCAGCAGTCATGAAAGCTATTGCTGAAAAAAAAAATCTCAAAGCAAGCCGTCTGCTAATCTTGTGTCACTACGCACCTGAGCTGAAAAATATATCGTCTTTGAACAGGGCAAAAGAACGTGAACGCCTCCTAGCAATCGTACTGCTTTATTTGGCAGTGAAATACTGCTTGTGTATAGCCTCATGGCTCAGGTAATACCACTCTAATCACTCACAAAAGCATCATAGTATCGTCATTTCGTGGGAAAGTATTTCATTGCTAAAATCAGCTGCGGAGTGCGGACGACACCCCGAGCACGTAAAAATTTGTAAAACAGATTTGAAGAAATAACCCCCTTTGGAAGCATCTCACACACTGATCCGGTTGTTCTGCCAGTACGGGTCCATAAAGTTACCTTTTAATTCATCCCATCTATTTGAATCATAGAATATATAAACTTCTTATAACTAATGAGACCGACAGACAATTAAGCCAAGGAAAGCATAGGGGGCCCTATTTGTGGTTTCTTAGCTGTATTGTAATGATTCTCACTTAAATTGAAAGAAATTAAAGTGGACGAATATCATCCTTTCCGTCGGTGGAATCCGAACCCACGACCTTCGAGTTACGCGTCCGATGCTCTGTCGTTTGAGCTACAACGGAAAGTGCCCCTCCGAAACACAAAAACACAATCTTAAGCTCAAATACACTCGTATGATATTGAAATTTCATTCATTTGCTGGTTATACCTTCTTAAATTTTCAGTCAAGCGCATAACCTGATTTCTTGGCCCAAGCACAAGTGCACGGAATGAAATATTGAACCAGTTGGCGTAGTTGTAGAGTCGCCTATGCAAACTTCCATTCCTTAAAGAGACACTAAAGAGCTAATCGATTTTTCTCACATTAAAGTATTCTTTCACGATACCAAAAACACCACGCTTGCTGCGAGGAGAAAACGCGCAAAAACAAAATGTGGGTGGCGACGCCACCTTGAAGTTTCCGCACCATTCGCCGTGACGTCAAATGTTTTGACGGCGCCTACTAAGGACTACGTAGTTCCTAATCGGTAAAAATGAAGTACATTGTCCTCTGAGGGGGCCATAGACTTAACATACCAAGTTTGGGGTAAATTTGTTGAGCCAATGGCTCCAAAATACGATAAATACACTTTGAAATCCCGTGACGTCACGTGGGGAGATTTCGGCGCGAAATTTAAAAATGAAACTTTGAACTTGATTTTCTCCTCTATTAATAGAACCTATGATGGCGAAATTAACGACATTAGAGTTCTCAGAGCAGAATTTATAGATCTAAACAGATTCATTGTTTCTCTTTAGTGTCTCTTTACGGTAGGGCCACGACGACTGCGCTAACGAAAGACATCTTCCTAGAGTTCTTGCTTGTGTATATCTGAATTTCGTAAGGCACGCAACGCACTAGCGTTAGCATGAATGTTTCCGCATGCAGCAAACGCGCCCAGCGTAAGGCAATCCCTAAAATATCGTTTCGCGAGACTGCTACCCCAACAAATTGGGATAGTTACATAACTGTCACAACAATGTGTGTAAATCACCCGTAAAGTTTGGGAAGTCGCTCGTTTCTAATACCAGCCATCGATGCCAGGGTGGTACCCTCCTCCCCCCCCCCCTCGTTCCTCCTATTTCATTAGGAGGCTTCTTGCGCCATGCAGTAATATTCCAAGGTAAACAACTATGTTCCATATTGCCCCGCTACGCGTGTAACAGTTATACTTCGTTCCTTCTTTCCTTTCCAAATTTAAATGTAGGAATTGAGGCCTGAGGGACGCTCGGTTACGTAACAGCTGAACAGAGAACGTAATATCAAGTCATGCGGCCGCATTCGACGTAAATGAACACAACAAAAGAACAAGAATCGAGACAATACGATACCCACAAAACTTCGCACATCCCAAATAGGGGCCAAATCCCAGAAAGATACGTGATGACCTCATTGATTACGCCATCGCATTGGGTCACGATGTCGCCGGCACGAGTGCACGCACTGCCCACTTTTCTACGCGCGGCCGTGCACATCGGACGACACATTTCCGCGCATCTGTCGCCAGCGCGCATTTTGGGGTACATACTTCAATATCGGCAAGGGCTTATATTGTCATTACTTAACCGAGTAAGCATCAGTGCGTGACTGGACATCCAGAGCGTTACATCGGTGAAGTTCTTGTCGGCTTATAGCAGACATGACATCAGAGGTTCGTATGGTTATTGCGCTACAAGTCTAACTATATGTAAAAGTATCCCACGCATCGCTATTAGTGAGATTCAGTAAACAGCTTTGGTTGGGCGTCCGCAGCAGCTCAGCGGAAGACGGCTTTCTTTGGAAATGTCTGATGGCATGCGTCCGCGGAGTTGCACGCACGCCTAGTGCGCAGTGCATGGTGCATAGTGCGCAGAACTTCTGCTCATGCGCACTATGCGAAAAGCGGCGTTTTTACGCAAGCAACGCCGTTGCGGACGCAACGTACGCAGTATTTTAGAGCCGGGGACCCCAAGCGACTTGCGCACGCACGCTCTTTTGTTCCTTTGTACTCCCAGCCGCACCCAAGGAGAATACAAAGGAACGCAAGGGCTCGCGTACGCAAGCTGCTTTGGGGCCCCGGAAATAACACTCTTTAATAGACAGTTTTAGCTGGGCGTCCGCAACAGCTCAGCGGACGCACGACCCCTCGAACGAAACGTATACCCTCAGAAAGCCAGCTTTCTCAAAACCAAGTGACTGGTTCACCTATATGTTCTTTCATGCGCATTTCACGCTTAACCAGAGCAGTACTGGTTAAGCAGTATTACTTGAAATCACGTGAATCGGGGATATTTTGATGGCAAATATTATAGTAAAAGGAAAACAAACGCACACTGCCAAGTAAGCATTCTGTCAGCCAGTCCCACAGGTGTTGCTCAAATGCATGCAAGCCTTGCAAAAAAAACATTTCTTGAAAAATTATCAGTGCTACATCTCGCTTTATTTTTTTTTACTTCCTACAGGTACCAACTGTCGCATCATCTGTGCTTACCATTGTTTTGCTGCCATGGCTATCAAAGCGTCTAAAATGCCACCGAACATTATATTCATTCTTGCTGACGATCTGGTTCGTATACGTATGTATATGTATTTTCTACCTGTGCTTGTCAGTCCTAAAAGCACGAAGGGATATTTCAGTTTTAATCTTAATGTGTACAGAACGAATAGCTGCAATCTAGTCGAAGTACAAAGCACATAGCGAGGTAAGAGCCTCTCTGAAGATCAACGTAAGACCTCAAGAAATGCATTCAACAGACGTATTCGACCTTTCTTTATACCTTTATATCTTAATAATAACTATATTACTGAAAAAAAGTTGACGTTGCCATACAGTTTTCTATCTATGTGTTCATTGGTGCTGGTGTGGCGGTCCAGGCAACGTCCTCGTGCACTTTGCCGATCCTCTAGTGTGCGAGTTTCTGTTTAAACTTATAATTCAGCAAACTTGGTGCAAGACAGGCGATGAATCAGGTAACATCTCCAGGTCTATCGTTTTACAAAATTCTATCTATATATACCCTACGGAGAGTTCTCCGACATTACGTGCGTCTCGTGTTTTTAATGCTTTGAGCGCGTAGGATGAGCAATAGAAGAAAACCAACTATTCGTGAGCTCAATCGATAAGCCACGGCCGCTACGTAGCGGCCGTGGATAAGCACTCGAAGTGCTCAGCCTGATCTGCTGTTATGTTAACGTCTCTGAGTAAGACTTGTTGCTGGACGAGTCGGTTCACGTCAAATGGATTTATATTAGCGCAAACAAAGAAGTGAAGACTCGGGACTGACCTTTCTGCTTCTTACTATTTCTTTCTCGAGCCTTTGTTTCTTCGTTTGCGCTAATATGCATCACTGGCGTTAAAGTATGTTTTTTGTTGTTGTTGTAAGTACCACAGTGCGCGTACTGCGCCATTTGCCTTCGAAGAATGACGCTACGCGGTTAAGGGAGTTCTGACACGACTTTGAGACATCGAAAAACGGACATTTTTCGTTTCCTTGGTACGCAGTGTTAAAGCTCCTCACACACCGGAGTCACACAACACGTATGAAATATTTTACTTTGATTTTTAATTTTTCCTCGCTGAGCATCTGCAAGCCAGCCCTACCGCAATGGGCATTATGCCGACAAGTCAACACAGTTGAGAACTCTGCGTCCTGCAGGCAGCCTAAATCGCAGAAATCACGGTCAGAGTCACTGGACGACAATTCACTCATCGTTGTTTGCGTGCTCCACGAGTAGATGACACAGCTGCCGCTAGTACTTCGCGAGTTGCTGACTCCCCGTGATGTCACACTTCGGTGACTCGTCACTGAGAAGCTGCCCCCTCGACATAGAAACCGAAAGCGTGTATTTTTTTTTTTAAGGTAGCGGTATTAAAAGTATATTCGATGCAACCCCAGCCACCGCAATACTGTTTTTAGGGTTCTCGACCCCAGTGTTTTTATATAGAGCAACAATCTGAAAATATTTAAAATTCGTGTCAGTGCTCCCTTAACGCTATAACTCAGCTATACGTATAGAATGATTCAACATGGCGCGCGCGTACGCTCCGCTTCTCATTGTTTAAATTATACTAGCTTGGACAGAATCAGTGTGTAATCGCGAGCCTTCGCTTACCTGCAGGGTTGGGACGACGTGAGCTTCCACGGATCGCCACAAATCCCGACTCCAAACATGGACGTCTTGGCCGCAGACGGTATCATCTTGAACAACTACTACGTGCAGCCTGTGTGCACTCCGTCCAGAGCCGCTCTGATGTCGGGCCTCTACCCTATCCACACCGGTACGCAAAAGATGTGCATGAACGCCCACTGGACAGACTCGTTGCATCTCGCTTTGATCACGTAATCTGTTGCAAAGCGTTTTCTTTATTTTTATTCCGGTACAAAAAAAAGAGACAGAGTGTGAATGATAGTGAAGCATCGTCCCGGATTCAAGGCTGTACTCTCGTCTGTTTCTAGTTTATCAGCAACACGAAAGTAAATTGATAACGTAAACAGGTAAGCGTGTCAATAGGGAGCTTCAATACGAAGGAAGGAAAAAAAGATAGTTGATCCCTCCATCGTAGGAATCGGAATAACACGAAAGTAAAGCATGCCCTTACAGAAGTAACTGAATGTTTACTATACATTGATATGCGAGATTTTGCACAATGTGTATTGATGTCTGGCAGCTATAGCACCGTTTAACGTGGATGCGCCCACTTTGATGATTGGTGGTACATCTCCATCCCGACAACTACGTCCATGTTAAATGATTAAACAAACCCTTGTGGTTAGCTGTAGTAGTTAAACGGGAAAGCGTAATCATAGAACGATGTGTTGCTAGCCAGAAAGAGCATCGCATATTGGGACGCAGAGCTTGGTCGCCATCTCGCGCATGTCAAAATGTGATTGAACACCCATGGCCGGACTAAAGGGAAACACAAAGCGCGTCGTGCCGCTCCGGTAGCCCGGCTATGGAGCCCGGCCGAGATTTTTCTCGGGGCGAGCGCGTGAGCGGGGAACGCGGTGTTACAGCCAAATGAGGCGGCGCGCTTCGCAGAGCTATTTTTGGTTTGGATTAGCGTGGATGGTATGAGCGAAGCCGACGCTTTTACGACGCTTGGGGTAAGGTCGCCACCTCGCGGTTGTGTTAAGGCATTGGACAAAATTGAACTTCTATTGAAAACGTGCCGAATGGGACGGACGTGTAACGCGTTGCAGGTGCTATTCACGGATGCCACCCTAATGACGAATTACTTTACCGCTCCCAGAGGGCAACACCACCTCGCCGACCGGAGAGTGGTAGATATAAAAGGCGCGTTTGTAAAGCCTGTAGAGTCTGTGACCGGGCGCAGTGGATAGCGTGCCGGCATCTGTTGTTGCGGACCCGAGCGATCGTGGGCTCGATGCCCGCTGACAGAACTTTTTTTTCTCTGTCATCTGATCGTGTAAAGTTTTCGACGTCATTTCCGTGACGGAAATACGTCACTGAAGTCTTGGTGGACCCCCGGCATAAAACACTTTCGTGTTAAAAAAAAGGAGGAAGGCAGGTAGGTTAACCAGACACATGACCGGTTGGGGAATGGCAAAGGGGAGTAGAAAGATGAGAGAGGGAGGAGGGAAGTAAATAAGGAAATTATCAATAAATGCGTTGTCGGGTATGTGACGGTGGCACTATACAATAGTCAATGGTGTACACGAAGGTCCGTCGTCCTCAAAAGGGCGTCCCGCAAACACAAACGTAGCACGGCGGTGCGACAGGCCGCGCCCGTGAAACAGCAGTGTGCGGTTCAGCCGTACGCATAAGAGGTGAGGATAGGATGCTGCTCTGGCCACGCAGCGCGGGCTGGTCCACGTGGTGCTTCGATCAAAGCTCCTCCTCTCTCTCCGATCTCTGTCTTAGACAGATCGAGAAACCTGATTACGCTGCTGCAGCTGGAACTCGCGCGTATGCATTAATTCGCAGCGATCTTGAAAATTTACTCCCTCAGGTGCGAAATAACGCACGAGAAACGTCACCCACAGCCCACGACGACCGCAGGCGTAGTTGCCCGAAAAAAAATAATAATCTGCGGATGCTAGACGGCCGGGTTGTGCTATTGCGCATTGTGCACTGCCACCCTCAAAGGGTTCTACTGCGTCCGCGAAGCTTCTCCGAAATAGTAACTAAAGCTCTCTAGTGACAAAGAAGCGTACATACGACCTGTTGAGCACAAGCGCAAGCTGACTTTAGAAACTGTTTTATGATTAGGGACTCCAGAGTAAACTACGTGTCCTCATTTAATTGGATAATAGAAATGCACATGTAAATGGAAGGAAATGTGGACGAACAAACAACTTGCGACAGGTTATTTATTTAATTGTCTGTTTATTTCCGACGTAAGCAAGAACACTGACTCGTCTTGAATTGAACGTCGCAACCACCGCATTAATGTACAGAACAAGTACTCCAGACGGTCAGAACCCAACGTAATATAATTGACGCCTCGTGTTGTGCACACTTACTCTGTGAGTCCAAATGAATTAAACCTGTATTCTGCATCCCGGAGGTTGGCATTTGTGAATATACGGTGTACAAGCTGGGAGAATGTTCGCGAAAACTGCGCGTAGTATTACTTCGTTCATCGGGCAACACATCTGTTTAGCTGCGAAATTGGTTGGTAACAGCTTTATTGATAGTCCTGCAGAGCTTGCGACGACCGGGCCTTAGGTCTCCCACGTGCGAAATGACGTTAAAAAATATGCTTGCAATGATGACCTAGATCGTCCGGTAAGTTCGGTATTTGATCCGCAGGCATGGAGACTTCAGTCATACTCATAGGCGAGCCGTGGGGTCTGCCACTACACGTCAGACTGATGCCTCAATACTTGAAGGACCTCGGTTACCAAACACACATGATCGGAAAGGTAAGCGAAGACCACTTAGCGGGTTAAGAGGAAGGCGCAGGCTTGACTTCAGGGTGAAACCCATTTCGCAAACTTAAGAGCTCATACCGCACATTTAGCTCTTAGATTCTAACCATGACGACTACAATAAGAGAAATAAAGTTGCACATCTTGCTGTAAATGGTGTGAAATACTGTACCATGACCATTAATTTTTACTCGTAATTCACTGCGGAAGTGTGCACAAAGTGCATACGAAGACAAAAGCACTGGTATTTTGGATCAATCTCGTTGAACGACTGCTTTAGGTGAGCAGTCTTGCCGTAAACCAATGCTCTTTGAATTTCGAAGTACCGTCCAATGCGGCGACGTTTGTAAAAACAACATATGTAAGTATCATAGCCTTGGGAAGGGCATTGTTAACGATCATGTTTCTTTATTGACGTGAAGTAATAGAAGACCTTGCCATCTTTAGTTAACATTTGCTAAGTACTCCTCGTTGTTTGGCAAACAAAAATGTTATCACATGATTAGTCGCAAAACACTGAATACTATTCCAAAGCATTAACACAATGCCCCGCGCAACCTCGGATTAGAAAACCAGAGAAGGTAAATGTATGCAGGTGCCTAAGTGATAGAAGTACTCGGAATTATCGAAGTTAAAGTTGTTCTACAGACGAGTGCACAAAACTCAAGTAAAGAAATTTAACATGTTACATAACCACTCGACAACATATAACGAGCCTCGAATGCCAGAAAGTTGAGATAGATGCCAGGGATTCATTGTTGGTTAATGTTACAGAAATGGACACAGTCAAGGACGTTTGTGCTGTATGTTTCCTTTTACTTCGAGTCTTGGTTGTACGTAACTCTGACATCAGATGAGTCTCAGATGAGTGTCAACGTTCCTAGCGGTTTATGTTAGAATAAGCTGTTCCTAAACACTTGCATTTTCCTATGGCGCATAACAAGTCTATATAGTTGATATATCTGTAAGAGGACGCTAATATGCATTAGAAACCTAAGATGGTGGTATCAAAGGAAAATTGTTAACGCGATGAATGCTTTTCTGTGCAACGTCGCTTCTGATCATAATCAAGTAACCTTAGTAAAGAGTTATGAGAGCGAGAACACTGGAGGCAATAGGCAGTTTAGAGTAGGGTACCCAAACCATGGCGTTTAGCG
>NC_051178.1:229178222-229234717 GCF_013339695.2 Rhipicephalus sanguineus
CCCGTTTTAAGCTCTCTTGTGGCTACAATACAAGTACACTAGAAAGGTACCCACTACGCCATAAATCACAATTTTTGTGAAATTGGGAAGCACCTAATAAGCCATTATTCGTCATTCTGCGGAGAAGCGAGGCACCAACTACACGTCTGTAAGGCATTATGTGCACTTTGTTGACCGCGACGACTGATGACGATGAAGAATTATGCCTCAGCCCTGGGTTGGAATCTCTAAACGGCCAACCAGTTATATAATTTGCATTGGGTGACGCCCGGTGCTATTTCCCTCTCCCGTCATGCTGTATAACATACGTTGACGTGGGAGAGAGACGGGGGGGGGGCGAAGAACTTTACTGAGACCTCGAGGAAATGAATCATGCGCTTATGGGCTTCCTTGGCAACCAATACAAGTGCACTTGCGAGGAACCCACAACGCTATAAATCATTGTAATTTTCTGAGACCCCGAGGAAGTGGATCATGCGCTTATGTGCTTCCTTGGCAAAACAATACAAGTGCGCTTGCGAGGAACCCACTACGCTATAAATCATTGTAATTTTTGAGAAGTAGGGCAGCAGGCACTGTGCCATTTTTCGCCATTCTACGGAGAGCGTTGGTACCTGCTAAACCGCATGTAAGACATTATGCGCACTTGTTGATGTTGTGCCTGATGACGATGAAGAAATATTGCAGAGCCCTTTGTAATGGGCTGGAAGCATTCAACAACCTACTCGTTGCGCAATTCGCATTGTGTGACGCCTGGTTACAGAATTCGCGTTGTGCTACGCTTGGTGCTTATTTACTCATCTACCACGCTATATTGCATACGCTAATGTGGTTCCTTCCCGACATGAAGCCTGTATAGGACCTTTTAGCAAAGCAGTTTCAAGCACCGGCATGGCTCAGAGGTTGAATACTGGGCTCCCACGCAGAGGACCCAGGCTCGAACCTCGTTCCATCCTGAATTTTTTTCTTATTTAGTTTTTTTTTCTATTTCGAGCGATACTGGTTACGGACACCGGCGGCGGCGGCGGCGGCGGCGGCGGCGGCGGCGGCGGCAGCGGCGGCGGCGGCGGCGGCGGCGGCGGAACAACTACGGCGCCAAAAACGGCCGGTGAAATGATCTCATAACAGCTTTCGCTGTAAAACGTCATCATGAACCGGTACGCGCTCTCTTCGTCCTCTTCTTCATCTTCTGCTTCGCTCCCAAAACACAAGCGCCGGTTTCTCTGGCGCGGGATGCGCAATAACTCTGATGGGCGAGATGATGAGCACAAAGAGAGAGAGAAAGAAAGAGAATTAAAAACAGAGCAGAGCACAGCATAGTCTTACTAAGTACAGTATAGCAAGGGGGTGGGAAAAGGAAGTGAGGGAAAGGAGGACAGATGTGAGGGTGAGGAGGTGGAAAAGAAGGAGAGGAGGGAGTAAATACATACCATAGAAAGAAAGAGAAACAGAGCGAACGAAAGGCAGAAAGAAAAAGATGGAGAGAAAGAGAAAGATACAGTGAGCGAGAGAAAGAGATACAGAGATAGTGTTTCTCGCTGCCTATTTTTTTTTAGAGAGAGGGAGGCGGGTGTTTTAGGGGTCCTTGATGCGAGACCCTATGATCATAATACAGAGCACGCTCTGGAGACTAATCCGTTTCTAGGACAAGCTCGTTTCTCATGCGTCTCTGTCGATGCTGTGTTTAACTCGTTCAAATTAATGCGCCTACGTAAGGAACATTCGCGATCTTCTAGGCCAATTTACAATACCCGCACGGGCTCGAATGTAAATTACATCTCTACTTTTACAAGGAACGCGCAAAATGGTAATATCCGTGTCCGTAAAGCGGCCGTCTGTAAATTAATTAATTTCGTCCCTGTACAAGGAGTACGAGCGGGACATGTAGAAGTTGCGCTATTGACTTTCTTGCGGGCCACGAGAATGAACGAAACTTTGTAAACGTGTGTGACTGTATGTGTTATGTGGTTATCACTGTATATACCATAATCGTCACCCAGCACCTGGAGTAGCATGTCAGGCGAACAGCCAGGCAAACATCTCCAGCTTCATTAAATGTTTATCTCTCTCTCTCTAATTCCCTATGCCTGTCGTTAACGACTCAAGCGTTTGAAACGTACACACGCTTTCGGAAAGTACAGTTTTGTTTCGACTTTGATTCTTCATACGGCCACCGTCCGGCTCTGTGTATTCCGCGGATCATTCGAATTACGTGACTATGACAGCTCCTGTTAGTCTACCGCGATCAACCCTTTATTGTTGCAAGCTGTATCTGTACTCTATTCTCTCAAACTTTTATTTGCACTCCCTCCTTTTTGTTTTTTGGTGAAACACAGATAGCTTCTCGAAACTCCTACCAACTGACCCAGATTTGCTTTTCAGTTTCGAGTGTGCATCGTACACAAAACCTTCTTCACGCCCCTGCATGGTTTATTTCAATCAATTCTTTTTTATATATATAGTAGGCTACTGGCAGCGGTCGCTTGCCCTTCCCATACATTTTTTTTTCAAGCGCTTCGCTTTCCTCCCGCAAACGACAAACTCACTGGCGTAGACAAGGGGACAAGGGGGAGGGGGGAAGGAGGAGAAAGGACCAAGTCTCCCCCGAAATTTTGTAATTCGCACGTGTGTATACACAAGCACACATACAAACACACGCGTGAATATACATAAAAGGTGGTTGAACCCCTCCCCCCTCTCCTCCCGAAAAACTTTCTGGCTAAGCCCCTGGACACATGGAGTTTCATATAGATACACTAGAGGGAACTCTGGCGCTAGTGTCTATGGGAGCTTCAACGCATGGCGCTTCAGCCAGCATGGGAATGATGGGTAGTACACGGATTTGTCTAAAATTCGTTCTTTCGGCTCTGTTTGGCTCCGCGTCGCCTGCATCCGCTTTGTCGCAAAGCGAAGTTCAGCAAAAGTCAGCAGTTCCACTTCACCACTTCAACTTTTTTTAGGCTAACCAATTCAAATCTGGTCACGAAGTTTACAACGATCCGTTCTTTTATCCAAAAGAAAACTAAAACACAGCAATAAACAAAGCCACAAGTGCGTTCAAAGCCCGCAAGTACGAAGACTAGGCAAATCCGTGTACTACCCATCATTCCCATTGGCTGAACAATCGCAGCGCCAGAGTTCCCTGTCGTTAATTTTAGGAAACTCTATGCCTGGACAGACTCTATAACGAACGACACGACAGCTGTACAGGAAAGGTTTCTCAAATAAAATGGCCATTGCACGTATTTAGTTAATCACACATGCTCAGCTGGAGGGCCAATCGCCACTGTACTCTTGAGCAGCAACTCTCCGGTGAAAGGGTGACGACATTTTCTCTCAGTATTTCGGAAAGATGCAAAACTGAGTGGTGCTCTTATTCTCCAGTGGCACCTTGGCTACTACACGGAACAGTACGTGCCCACTGCCCGCGGATTCGACTCATTTTACGGCTACTACAACGGCGAGGAAGACTATTACAACCACACCCTTCCCGTCCCACAGGTTTGGTACATTCTTTATTTGTCTATAAGTCTTCTTTTTTTGCTTTATTACCTGTTATTAGACATGTACGTCAAACAATAAGGACATGAAAGAGAGACAAAAGTTGTATAAGTCAATGTCATAAACCGGAGTTGCGCGTTATCAGCTCTCAGCGCTCCGCTGCATCGAGCATGCTACACCGCGACCCGCTGTGGTATACCTTAGTGCAGTGGTTCTCAGGCATGAAAGTTTCGGGGACCCCTTGTGGACTGTTAGAAGGGATGAGGGACCCCTTTTTGTGAGAGAAAATGGGGGGGTCATAAATTAACACAACATACAGCGTGAAATGGGTGCCTTTTGTTTCTCCCTGGAAAAGAATGGTCCAATTAAAGTACCACGCCAATTCGATTTCAACAGCTTGTCAATAAGTTGTACGGTCTGCAGCCACATTTAACTTGTTTCTAGCTATTTGTGCTCTTCAAATATGCAAGCCTGGAAAAAGCATGCTCGCGTGCATGTGCCGCAGAAAACTGCAACAAAAAGGTGTACAGCCATAGAGATTGGGAAACAAAAGTCAGCTCCCCCGCAATGCAAAAATGTTATGTGGTGAGGCATATCAAAAATCAGAAGGAGCCGCTGGCACGGGACATAGTGTGCCTCCAAAAACTATTTTTTTTTTTCAAGGATGGGTTTCGCGGGACCCCCATTTAAGAACCACTGCCTTAGCGGATAAAGTGTCGCGCTGCTGAGTTCGAGGATGCGGGTTCGATTCCCGGCCGCGCCGGCCGTGTATCGATAAGGGCGAAATGCAACGACACACGTGTACACGTGACTTTCGTGTGTGTCGAAGAAGCCAACGTAGTGAAAATAAATCCGGAGTCTCCCATTACACGGCGTGCCTCAAGATCGTATCGTAGTTTTGGCTTGCAAAAAGAAAAAGAAAAAAATTTAACCAGAAGCTTCTTATGTTTACCCTACGTTACGCAGACCGCGACTGACAAGATAGTGTCGT
Source organism: Rhipicephalus sanguineus (assembly GCF_013339695.2). Classification (NCBI taxonomy): domain Eukaryota; kingdom Metazoa; phylum Arthropoda; class Arachnida; order Ixodida; family Ixodidae; genus Rhipicephalus; species Rhipicephalus sanguineus. Next base: position 229,182,715 of record NC_051178.1, read on the forward strand.
AAAATCCTAAAACGGACACAAGGCGAGTAAAACGAGTCCATATCTTCCACTCTAATGAGTATTGATGGAGGCTGTTTTCAACGAACACTGGGGAGAGGTTTGCCCGGCGGCACGCATAGCGTGCCGCTTTGCAGCCGTGCAGCCAGTGAGCGAAAAAAGCATAACGCAGCCAGCCAGCAGATTCAGTGCTAAACAGCTAGCTTCTAATCAAGGACTTCCGGCGAAGCCACTCGTGGTCAGTTCAGTAACGGATAAGTTGACGCGCCTGCGAAACTAGTCGTGCCGAGCGCTATAGCACTAAGCTTTAAGAAAAGCTCAGCACCGAATTTAACGACGGGCTTTTGTGAATAATTAGAATCGTGAGAACACCCGGACGGATTCTATGGGCGCTTCCGTCCCGCACGAGGCATTCCGAATAAGGAGGCCTTAGATAAAAAAATAAACGCATGATAAGCGCGAGTTCAGTGCTCCTTTGATCTCGCCCGTTCTCCGGAAATTTCACCAAGGCAGGGCGGCACTTTGTGTAGCATTATAGCACTGGTAGAGCGTATTATAGCTACGCGTTACCTGAAACGTGAAGGCGCCGACAGTGGATCGATCGCGCTTTCTTGTTTCTCTTCAAAGCACTTCCGGTCGAGCACTTCTGTTTTCCGAATATTCAGATAAAATCTTGTAAAGAAGAATAGTGGCACGAAATCGGTAGTTCTGGTTGTAGCTAAGAGTTGCACTTGGATACGTGTGATATCGGAGCATAACTTTACTTAAATTAAGGACCAATGAACTCAGAAGATTATTAACGAAACTTATTTGAATGAACTCATTGAAAGTGCAGACGGAAGTGGTATTCTGGATGCTGTCAAATTCGGCCGTGTTATCAAATTCCGCCATTGGTCAACTTTGATTGGCCCAGAGGACTGCTACGGCCTCTAGGATTGGCTTAAAATGCCGCTATTACAAATTTTGACGATATGGCTGAATTCTACAGTGTCCAAAATAGCACCGCGGCTTCCTTGCGAACGGTTGGGATCGTTGCGGCACTTGGCGGAGCATATCTCAACAACGCGCTCCTTTCTACATGGCCTCAGGGATCCGCTTCTGCAGTGTGTCGAAACACAATGTTAGCCCAATCAATGCATAAGGGCACACGAACGCCAAGGTGCGAGGGCCACAACCAGAAACATGTCAGGTATTAAGGTCGCCTCCATATTTATTTATTTATTTATTTCTTATTTATTTATTTATTTATTTATTTATTTATTTATTTATTTATTTATTTATTTATTTATTTATAATACCTCAAGGGCCCCTGAGGAAGGGGTTTGCATGAGGGGCAAACTCGCTTATTGCACTAATTCTTCGATCATAATTTTGAAGACGGTTGGGTTCGATTGAAGCACCGCGTTAATGGCATTTGCTGCACCATTTTATTACGTTGCATACAATCTGGGTAAGTCTGGGTCGGCTGCAGCCAAGGAGCCATTTATTTCTGAGGATTCTGTGCGCCTGTCAAACTACCCAACTTGTTTTGTTTTTTTTTCATGTACGCGCACAACTCTGATTGTATTTTGTAGCGCATATATACAAGGTGACGTGGTATCTCGCTTGACATTCACGTGAATACCTCTGGAATTTCTTTTTTTTTTTTTGCACCTGCATCAGAGACTTCCAAACCGAAAAGCAACTTCCACCTGCAGTGCCACACGATCGATAAACCACGCCTAAAGCGGAGAAAGAATAGCGCAGACGCGCACTTCAGGAAGTGGAAATTTCTGGCAACACAGTGCGTAGAGCGGCCAGAAACCCGTATTATATGACTCTCTACTTGTTTTTTTTTTTTTTTTAAGACGGTGGAGCCTGCCGACCAATACTAAGCTTATATCCACACAAACTTATTCTTATTCCACATTTCGTGAGGGTAACTTGACAGTATACTAGTGACTTTTCGCTTGACGTGACGTTCATGTTTTATACATGCGATTAGTCATTTGCGAAAAGAAGCGTCTATATTGAAATGTGCACATTGGGAAGAGAATGCAGACGAATCTGCCCATACGTACTTTTGAGTGTTGGTTGCAGCCTTTACTGGTGGTTGCAGCCTGTACTTGTTTTTTTTTTCTTTTGCACAAGAGCAAACACTAGTAATATTAATAATAATAATAATTTTTATTGTCACCTTCAGCAATACATAGTAGATAACAGGCCTGTCAAAGCCAAAAGAGCGCTTGCAGCACTAGGGCCGGCGTATCGAAAAACGAGAGATGACAAACGTCACGGTATTCTGAAAAGTCTGTTACTTATCATAGCAAAAGGGAAAAAAGAAAAATACAAACATGTAGCTTATTTTAGATTTAAATGCAGTAACAAACAAGAATCGAACCAACAATAGCAACATGATTACTATAACGGCACAATATGAAGACAAAGCTATAGCTCATTTGAACAGTTTGTACACGGTATGAAAAAAACTATCAACAAAATAGTAGCATAAATAATGCAGCGGTAAAGGGACCTCAGCATATTTCGTAATGTACGTTTTCTGGTTTCAGAAAGAAAGCTGTCAGGGAGCTAATTAATAAATAATAATAATAATAATAATAATAATAATAATAATAATAATAATAATAATAATAATAATAATAATAATAATAATAATAATAATAATAATAATAATAATTTATTTTACACATCCATAAAAAGTACAAAGAAACGGGCCTGTCGAAGTCTCCGAAGACTTGTGTTACTAGGCCCGGCAGAGCCGGTTACAGCGATGTGGTTGCAAGGTCACAAAATAACTTTTTTTGTTTTTGTTTTTGCCAACGAACAGACGGATAATAGACTGCAGTGCTTGTTTACTGGCAGTAAATAAAAATAGAACAAAGAGGGGACAAGAGCATATATTACATAGAAGTAGACCACACCCAATGTAATTTCACAGCTCAGAGAATAATTTCTTCAACTGCTTTTTTGAAGTAGCCGAAAAAGCTCTTGTGGTAGTTCATTGAAGATTTTAGGTTAATAATAATAATAATAATAATAATAATAATAATAATAATAATAATAATAATAATAATAATAATAATAATATTAATAATAATAATAATAATAATAATAATAATAATAATAATAATAATAATAATAATAACAAAAGACCTTCCATCTATACGGGATTAGTAGTAGTAGCAGTAGTAGTAGTAGTAGTAGTAGTAGTAGTAGTAGTAGTATCTTTTATTTCTTGTAATACAAGAAAAAGGAACAGAGGCAAAAGGTATTTTATACGCCTGACAAGGGCCTCTGTACCTGAGGTTCGCAACACATGCACAATGGAAAAAAAAATAAGTTTTGACGCATCATAAAAAACCACATGAGCGCTAACAAAGAAGTACTGCAATCAACACAACCAACACATGACACGCTTAAGACACTGCAGATACGCAAGTCTTACACAGATAAGATAAGATAAATAAATAAATAAATAAATAAATAAATAAATAAATAAATAAATAAATAAATAAAACAAGAACAAAAAATTCGACGCATCGTGTAACCACATGAACAATAATAATAATAGAAAAAGACACATTATCTGTTAAAAAAAGGATCAGTGACTCACTTTCCGTACACAAGCAAAAAAAAAAGAATTCATACCACGATGACACTACAAGTTTTGAGCAATATTGTCTAGTGGTGATAAGTTATTTCATTTTTCAATATAATTTCTTTAACTTGTTTTTAAATGCCTCTAGACAACCATCAAACTGTATGCTATTATTCAATTCATTAACTATTTTCATTGAATGGTATTCTATAGTTTGCTTTCCACAATTTGTCCTAGTTCTGGGTAAACGCTGTAAATTTCTTCTAGCAGGATAACGTTGCTGATTTTCTTTTGGTTTATACCACTTATTTTTCTGTACCTCTTGTAGTAGCTTATAATAGTATATTTGGTTTGCCCTTAACATTTCGTGCTTATAAAAGAGCACTGAAGTGCGAGAACAGTCTATTCTACCATTGTAATTTCCAAAAATACGAAGTATTTTCTTTTGTAGCATTATAAGTCTGTTGTAATTTTTCTTTTCTTGTTGTCGTCCCCCATACTAGTACACCGTAAGAAAGTCTCGAATAGAAGAGGGCATTGTACAAATTTTTCTTTAGCCACAGAGGAATAAGTGATCCAATTCTGTATAGACATCCTACCGTTCGCGCAAGTTGTTTAACTAAACCATTAATGTGAACATTCCACGTCAAGTCTTCACTGAACCATACCCCAAGAAATTTTTGGTGTTTTTCCTGCTTTATAGTGTTCCCGTCAAAGCTTATCTTTATGTCATATTTTATATGTTTATTTAATGGGCGGAATATAATATATGTCTTCTTCTTGGCATTTAACTGTAGCTTGTTTTGTTTAAGCCAGTTTGAGAGTGATGTCATATACTCGTTTACATTTTTTTCTAGCGTTTCTAAGTGTCCTGATGTAAAAAATACGTTTGTGTCGTCTGCATACATAATAAGCTGTGGGGAGGTTGGTATGCATACAATATCAGTGAAATTAGTGAACAAAGCAACACTCCCATTGATAGCATTTACTGAGAGTACGCTTGTCTAGAGCACAACTGATTGCAATGCTCGTTCGTGCCCTATCGATGCACGAAACACAATGTGATGACTGTGCTTACGACAGAGCTCGCAAGTCGGCCTCGACTTCTGGCTCAACGACGAGCCACTCAGGAACGAGACGGACCAGTATTCGACTACATTGTTCGGCAAACAAGCAATCAAGATGATCCAGGAACGGGATCCGAAAAAGGTGCGGAACCCTAATTTGCTTGATCAAAAAATGATATTGTAAATAAATTCAGCAGAGTAACGGTACTGTTGTGAGCAATATGAGCGGGCACACGGGAGTGCGTGGCAAATAGTCTCAAACCCGACGCTGGGCGATTCGCGGCGGCCGCTGTCAGAAACAAAGTGGATGCGGTCCCGCTAACTGTTAACTCTCACGCCTAGCTAATTCTGACACGAAACGGCAGCTGAGTGCGTGTCACCGGCCGCTCGTGATGATAAGGCCCGTAGGCCACGCGGAGTGCGACCGTTTACTACATGTCTATAGCTCCGCATGGCCAACGCTTCGCTTGTGTGTGTGTCCGCAGTATATCAAGACACAGCAAGATAGGAATAAAAAACGGTGATGTTCTTTGGTGCGCGTGAGCACTACAAGAGGCGCTACAGCATCATGCCGTTATCTGTGTCATATGATCCGCGTGCGTGAAAACAGACTCGTGCTGGGAATGACAGCAGTTCGCGGAAAAGCGTCACCCTATCCAATTTATTTATCACAACACTATCCGAGTATCGGTCGAATTGGGATTTGAGGCTGTTTGTCACGCGCTCGGGTGTTCCCGCTCATATTGCTCACGGCAGTACATTCGCGTATTCAGTACCGCACTGTTACCTATGGTACATTCGAATGGTTGTTTTTGAGCGCTCCAGAGCACTCCGGCGACCATAAAATGCCGTGACACCGTGCATGTGACCCCTATGTGGGAAATGAAGATGAAAAGATCCGTCGTGAGGAAAGATGGCAATCTAGTAATAATAGCATTCCTAGTTATTGCCTCCACCTCCGTATGCATAATCTCAATTATTTGCGCTAAGAGTAGGGTGGAACAGCAGGCTGAACTAAAACAGACTGCCGCTTTCTGCAATCCCACGCAATATTTTAAACATGGAGCAAGGAACGACTTAAAAAAAAGTCACAGTTTCGCTGCAACGTTGAAGCAATGAATGCGATAGCAATAAATTGTAATGTAACGCGAAGAACAGAAAACAGCTCGAAATTGCCAGCGCGTCGCTCGAGCCCAAAGGACGCGCGAAAAGAACGCACACAGGACGAGCGCGAACTAATGCGTCACAGCTCGACACTTGAAGCGCACTACTCAAACATAAAGCAGGACGCACGAAACGAACGAACAGGTACACACAAGACGAGCGCGAACTAATTGTCACAGTTGTTACTTATTTCTGTTTGAACAGCGCGCTCCTTTCGCAAACGCGGCCGCTGCAGCGGTGGTGGTAGCAGGCCTCGGAAAGTCTCAAGTTCCAGCCATCGCCGAAGGGGGGCGAAAAAATCGACCCCGTCACAGCTAAAAAACAAACCATAGTGGCTCCGTTCAAATCTGCCCTCGGCGACGCCCAAAAATCCGCCAGAGGCGCCGTAATAAAAGCAATATTTAAGAGAAATACAGGTATCATTTCCGCATAAAAGTGCTTTTTCTTGTGTAACTGAAAGTAATGTTTGAATAATGAGTAAATTCGTTGTTTAGTGATTGAAAACATATCTGCCTTGTCGCTCACCGCTGACGGCCGGCGCGCGGTGGCGAGCAAGCGGACCGTCGCTGTGACCAGTGACGAAGCGCAAAAAGTGCGCCGCTGCGTCTCGGGTGCCGCAGATAACGCGCAGAATATGCGCAGTTATCGTCCGATGGTTGGCAGCTGGTTTGTTGCTCCCCGTTTTCTTGCGAATTCTATCGTTAATGTTGTCTAAAATACGCATGAAAGTTTTTTAATTCACCGATGTAATCATATTGCAGTTATGGTAGGCAGTCGGTGTGCTACTGTATGGTGCCGCAGGAGCTGCGATACCAGCGTCAGTTTCCACAGGTTCCTCGACGATGGCAGGTACGCGTACTTTCAAGCTCAGCGTTTTTCTTTCTGCTTTGTGACCTCGTTAACATATCACACTTCACTGTTCTCGCTTTTGAGTTGTATGCTAACACGTGTGGACAAAGCTGCTATTTCACTTGTACTTGCAAGGTCTGGTGGGCTCAAATGAACGAGTGAATTATGCGATGGCATGAGCACGACTTGGCCAGACTGTTGATGAAGCTTACTTTCCAGTGGCGATGTCACAATAAGAGAATGACCGGGATAGAAAATCGTTTCTCCCTTCTCTGTAATGCTGCACCTCTTTGAGGCCTTGCATATATCCCATTTATGGATTGTTTCATCGGTATCACGTGTTAAAATGCTCATGTTTTCTGCCATTCTGTAGGCATCCACTATGATGTGATTTCTTTGTGTGAACCTGCTTGATATTCTCAGCCTGACCGCAATATGTTGTAATAACAACAAACCCGGGGGTCTTCAGGTGTACTCGTTGAACGCAAGTACTGAAACTGTAGCAAAAAAAAATGCTGATGCTTTACGCCTGTCCTACAATACAAGTTGGTTATTGTGAGCGCTAGCTGACGATGGAAACGGGCAACAAACGTCATCTAATTTGTTTTGTCTCTTTGAAGTACCGCGAAGGCTAGTCGTTTACGAGCTCACGATGCCTGAACAAGGGACTTTTACCGCTTGCTCACTGTCAATAAAGATTATCATTCCTTCTACTCACTCGTGAATTGTTCTTACTGGTGCCAGTTGCCAATGTATGCCTTTCGGTTCCATGTAACCTTCGTACGCACAGGTACTGCGTTCCGAAGGGCGCTTTGGCGTGCTGCTGGGCGTATCGACGCGCTCAAACCAAGCGGGCGAAAGATAACGAGACCTCCGTAGCCCTACGCGAGTCCCGGCCTCTTTCGTCCACTTCTGTTTAAAAAGGACAGAATAAAAAACCAGCCGAGGCACCCGCGTATGCGCATACGCACCCGGTACGGAATAAAAAAGGCAGCCATTTGCTTTTTCCTACATAAAAAAACAATAAATTTTGTTTTCCGCTTCCTGTTTACGCAGCGCCATCTCTTGGGTGCCTTCGGTAGTTCCATGCGCTACCGCTGCTTATCTTTCGTACCGTTGTGAAGGCTACAGTTTCCCTTCTCTAAACTGGTTCTTTATTCTATGGTGGTAGTGGTTCGTAAGGAAAGGAAAAAGGCACCTAATTTCTGTCTGCCTATAGGCGACACGGCGCAGTGCCTTATGGGGGTGGGGGTAAGGTGGGAATAAAAGAAAAGTAGAAAGAAAAGAGAAAGCAGTGATAGATGGTCGGCAAGAACGACCAAGAGAGAAGAAGACAGGAAAGATGGGGAGCCGGTCACAAGAGTTCAGGGACGGGACCACGATTCAGCCAGGGGCACGATGCACGTCGGTGACGAGGCGGCGAAGGCCCCGTCGATGAGAGGCGCACGGCATGGCGGTCGAGGCAGCCGTCATGGGGCGTCGATCAGCGAGAGGCACGAGGAGCGATCCAGGGCGTCGCGGACGATGCGACCGTTCTTCATGAAATCCTGCGAGCAACTCCCCGCTGCAGCGAGCGAAGCGAAGCACCTCACCGGCCGCCCCTTCTTTCCTCGAGATAAGCGCACGAAAGCGACCACGCCCTGTAGAGCGAAGAGCAACGGCGTTCGCAGGAGCGGGGCGACGATCTTTAAAGCGCGCCACAGACGCGCACGTCGCGCCATCTATGTGGCCACTAAGAAAGCATGCTGAATTACATGGTGTATATAAATAGCTCGCCGTAGGCAGGCTGAAAGACGGTGCTGTCGTGGCCTAACGTCTAAAAGCCTGTTTCACATGCGAGCGACCGAGCGGCGGGGCCCGCGGCGATCGAGCGGCAGCAGGACGCTCAGACGCGGCTTCGTTTCACATGCACCGCTTTTGCGCGGCGCGCGCCTCTGCGAAGCGCAGTGATGGTTGTGGAAAGCGCCCGTTATCCGCGGCTTTCCTTTCTCCGGGCTCGCTTGTTTTGGTGCGCTTAGGTTGCAAGTTTCACCAGCCTTCTACTTCGGTGATCGATTTTCACGCGCCTAGACCTTGAATGATGAAATATGCAGTGTATCAGAGTGCAATTAAACAACTTCAGTAGTCACGTTTATTTCTGTTCCAGCTTTCTTTTTTTACCACGCAAGTCATGTTGCACGCACATACACTTGGCCATGGAAAAGCAAAAGAAAGAATTGGCTTTTGTGTTTTTAAGCTTTCACGAAGATTTCGGTGGCTTTTGCTCTCGAATGCCGCGAGGCGTTGGTGCGCCGTCTGGGCCGGCAACCAGATGCAAGCGGCCCAGTCGACGATATTGTGTGTTTGTGAAGGAGCTCGTCCCTCTTTTTGCCCATGGGCATTTCAGTAAAGAGGCGGCGGCACTTGTCGTCATCGGGGTCCGTGACCATTCAAAAAAAAGAAAACAGCAAACTTTTCGAACGTGCTGGGCCAGAGTGGTAAACAAGAAAAAACAGCAGCCTGTTCTGCGAGCTACAAGTGCGGAGTGCCGTAGGGTCCCCCTGACCGGACCTATGTTGGTGCCACGATTCGATAAAAATGCAAAAGAACAAAATGACACGTGCAAACGATTTGTCTGCTTTGACGGAAGCGCCGTAGAGGACAACAAAAGGAAAAGAACGGCACTTCTACACTGCCAGCTCGTTGCTGCGGATGTCGTCTGCTAGCAAACCGAGTTCCTCCCGGCGCGCGCGCGCCCGTTCCTCAACTCCACCCCTGCAGTCACGTGCTCCGCACGTCACTGCTCTCCCATTGGTTGATCATTGGTTGACCTTGGGCAGCCGCTCTGCCGCTAGCGAATTTTTCCAACTCCGGCGATCTCGATCGCTGGCGTTGCGAGCGTCCACTGGTCGCTCTAAAAAACCTGTTTTTGGGCTTCCGCGACGGCAGCCGCTCCGCTCTTGGAGCAAAATCGCTGCATGTGAAACAGGCATAACGCGGCGGGCTGCGAAGCGAGAGGTCGCCCGTTCGATTCCGCGCGTCGGAAAGAATTTCTAAATTATTTTTCTTTATGGCTTTTCTATATATATACATACTTATACCTATACGGTGAATGACGGCGACGGGGACGGACATTTTCCAGCCTAGACTGTCCATATAATTGCTATCGCAATAAAACGATATAACTGAAGCGAAAAAATGTTGACCCAACACGTGACTATGCCACGGTAAGCTTTGGTGTATTCCATGGCGGCTACAGCCACGCTCAGCGCACGCTCCTTCGTAAAGACGTGCGCTACGCCAACGTGCTTCTATACTGCACTCGTACATTGCAGCAAGTACGACGTACTTCAATATGTGGTCATCTTAACAAATGACCCAAGTTGCATGAGCGTATTGAAGAAAATACGGGCACTTGTGCGGTTAGCAAAGCGCCCGTATCGAATTTAATGTCACCGGGAAGAAAGCATGCACAGTGATCGTCAGGTCAGGCGTTAGGCCAACTTCATTAGAGATAGTAAGCGGTGAAAAAAGTTAGTTTGCGGAGGTTGGCAGAGTGAGGCAACGTTCCTTCATGGTTACTCATTTGACCTAAGATGAAGATTCTTGCCGAGTCGAAAGCGAAGCCGAAAGTGCCAAAGTCATTTAGGAAAGTGATGTCAGCGTAGAGGTGCAACTCGAGTACAAAATTGAGACGAAAGTCGATTTCACAAGCCGCAAGTTAGACGCAACGAAAAGGAGTGCTGCTTTACCGCCGGGTAACCCTGGGGTTTTACAGCGTTTGGCGCCGTAGTTGTCCGCCGCCGCCGCCACCGCCGCTGCAGCCGGTGTCCGTAACCACTATCGCTCGAAATAAGAAAAAAAACGAAATAAGAAAAATTTCCAGGATGGAACGAGGTTCGAACCTGGGTCCTCTGCGTGGGAGCCCAGTATTATACCTCAGAGCCATGCCGGTGCTTGAAACCTCTTTGCAAAAAGACCCTATACAGGCTGCATGTCGGGAAGGAACCACATTAACATATCTAATGTAGCGTGGTAGAAGAGTAAAATGACAACCAAGTGTCACACAACGCGAATTCTGTAACCAGGCGTCACACAATGCGAATTGCGCAACGAGTAGGTTGTTGAGTGCTTCCAACCCATTACAAAGGGCTCTGCCATAATTATTCATCGTCATCAGCCACAGCATCAACAAAGTGCACATAATGCCTTACAGGTGTTTAGCAGGTACCACGGTTCTGCGCAGACTGACGAAAAATTGCATAGGGGCTGCTTCCCTACTTCACAAAAATTATGATTTATAGCGTAGTGGGTTCCTCGCAAGTGCACTTTTATTGGTTGCCAAGGAAGCCCATAAGGCTCCCATGATCCATTTCCTCAGGGTCTCAATAAAGTTAATTCCCTCTCTCTATCTCTTTCTCACGTTAGCGTATGTTATAAAGCGTGGTGGGAGAGTGAAATAACGACCGGGCGTCACACAATGCGAATTACATAACTCGTGGGTAATTTAAAGCATCCAACCCATTACAAGTTGCTCAGTCATAATTCTTCATCGTGATCAGCCGTCGCATCAAGAAACTGGACATAATGCCTTACAGATGGTACCTCGCTTCTCCGCAGAATGACTAGTAATATCCTGGTGGGCGCTTCCCAACTTCAAAAAATCATGATTTGTGGCGTAGGGGGTACGTTGCTAGTGTAGTTGTATTAGTAGCCACAGGAGGGTCTATAACGGGCTCTAGAAATGCCACTCTTCGAGCTTTCGCTGTGACTGTGCTGCGCTTTCCGCGCATTGTAAAAGGGCTCAACTTTTCTCTCGTCGTAGATGTCTTGATTTCCTACACTCTATGCGTGTCGACTTATAGCTGTAATTTGTTTACGAATTTTCGTTGTTTCTCAAGCATTTTTTTTTCTTTCACATTTGGCTGTACGTGTTTTCGTTGCAAGTGTAGCAAGTGCATGGGCACATGCCCAACCTTACTTTGGTGCTTATCTTGTATTTCTTGCATCGTTACACACTCTCAATGATTTCGTATGTATGAGGAAAGAATTAAGATCATTTTTTTTTCAGTTTGATATTTTGACTTTATTATTTTCAATCTTTATTTTTTATTAGACTTGTAGAAACTGTCACTAAGATCGTTTGCTCAGTTTATACATTTTCATCATAATAAACATGTTGCCTATGCCGCCCATTTGTAAGGGATCGTGGTCCCAGTCAAGCCCATTAGAGGCTTTTTGACCACGGCTCTCAGCATCCCGAATGTTAGAAATAAAAAAAGTATCAAGCGCAAATGCTAATCTGTGCTACTTTCGATATTTTAAATGTCGTTCTTGCCTTCACCAGCCGTTCTTCCTCTACCTGTGTTATCAAGCACCTCATGGAGGTGCGCCAGTTGAACTACAAGCGCCAAGTGAGAACGTCGACAAATTTCCCTACATCGGAGAAAAGAATCGAACGATGTTTGCAGGTAAGATGTACGTACCAAGTGCTTGCATTGCAGAGGGTCCCACTTTGTACTGCCATTAATGAGGGAGATGTCAGAACCGTAACCTTAAAACGCCAGTTTATCAAACGGATAATGATAAACTATTTGGGCAACCAAATGAAACCATCAGACCATTAAGCCAAGAAAAGCATACGGGACATCATTTGTTGCTTTTCTTTACTGTGTTGCAGTAATTACAACATAAACTGAAATTAATTAAAACGGACGAAAAAACACCCCTTCGGTCACTGGGGTCCGAACCCACAACTTTCGAATTACCCGTCCGATGCTCTCCCGTGCGCTCCCTCGTCCACTTTGGTATTTCTGCGAGTGTTAGCCTGGAGGTTTTAGCCAGCGCAACTCGTAGCCGAGGCTACGAGTGTCTAATTCGAGTGGCTAGTTGTAGCAATACGAGTGCCTAGGTAGTTGTGTCTAACAAAAAAAAACGAGCCCCTCGAACAATTTTCCTTCTTACGTTCTAACTATACAAGGTTACAATACCTCTTCCAGTGGGTTATTAATCATTGCCATCTTGAGTATCACCTCGATATTTTTCGATGTCACACGCACAGAAACCCTTCATTTGTGTGAGATATTGCGTAGAGCAGCCGTAGAACCATCGATTCCGTCCGTGTAATAAAAAAAATTATACCATCTCCCACTCAAGGGAACCATGAGGGGATGCGAAGCAGCATCAGGGGCGCACACCAAGTTTCCGTTACGTTCACCCGGCGTTTCCGTTAGTGTGTGAGGTTTGTATTTAGTGTTTGTGTTATCATTACGTTGTGTTTGTGCGTTGCTTTCCGTTAGCGCCGAGTGAACGAGTGGCGCGGACGTTGACGTTACAACTCATCTGAACGGGAGCGAAGCGAGAATGACGGAAGCCGACGCGCTTATATACACATGAAATGGGGGAGGGAGAGGAAAGAGTGGGTTACAGGCTGTATTTGGCTGTGGCGCGGCTGCATCACGTGTGAGGAGAGGCGTGAGTGATTCTTTATTTCATTAAACAGGAAAGAACGAGGAAGAAGGTAGGAAAGAGGGGAGGAGTGCACGATAACTGTCTCTCAGTGAGGACACCTTAACCGAAACACTCGCGGGGGATGGGAATGAAGGAGAGAGCGTGGGGGTAGTATAAAGGAAGAGAAAAAAAGAGAGAAAAGGGGAAAAAAGGAAATAGTAAAAAAAATAATAAAAATTAAAATAAAAATAAAAAAGGAAAAAAATTTAAAAAGCCGGCAGATCCTACGCATTGTTGGAATCGATGTAATGCGAAGCAGCCAGCAAATAGCTGCATGCATCGTCTTGTATGTCATTGAGGAAAATGCGTGTCATGGTTTACATGTTAACTCCTAATATTTATGTTCGTCACACAGTAACGTTGCGCAATACCAACTTCGGGGCAGATCAAGCTAGCGAAACGGCCGCCAGCGCACCATGAGCGTGGCACGTAAGTCATGCTGTAGATGACATGAGTGTCATGACTTTCACGTTAACTCGTGTTATTTATGTTCGTCACACAGTCACGTCGCGCAATACCAATTTTGGGGTAGATCAGGCTAGCGAAACGGCCACCAGCGCCCCATGAGCGTGGCACGTAAGTCATGCTGCACATGACATGCGTGTCATGATTTTCATGTTAACTCGTGGTATTTATGTTCGTTACACAGTCACGTCGCAAGATACCAACTTTGGTGTATATCAAGCTAGCGAAACGGCCGCCAGCGCACCATGAGCGTGGCACGTAACTCATGCTGTACATGACATGCGTGTCATGATTTTCATGTTAACTCGTGCGTTATTTATGTTCGTCACGCAGTCACGTCACGCAATACCAATTTCGGGGTAGATCAAGCTAGCGAAACGGCCGCCAGCGCCCCATGAGCGTGGCACGTAAGTCATGCTGTACATGACATGCGTGTCATGATTTTCATGTTAACTCGTGTGTTATTTATGTTCGTCACGCAGTCACGTTACGCAATACCAATTTCGGGGTAGATCAAGCTAGCGAAACGGCCGCCAGCGCACCATGAGCGTGGCATGTAAATCATGCTGTACATGACATGCGTGTCATGATTTTCATGTTATGACTTGTCATTTATGTTCGTCATACAGTCATGTTACGCCATACCAATTTTGGTGTACATTCGATTAACCAAGCGACCAGGAGAGCACAAAGTCGTAGGCGGCTAGATAGATAGATAGATAGATAGATAGATAGATAGATAGATAGATAGATAGATAGATAGATAGATAGATAGATAGATAGATAGATAGATAGATAGATAGATAGATAGATAGATAGATAGATAGATAGATAGATAGATAGATAGATAGATAGATAGATAGATAGATAGATAGATAGAGACGCTCAAAGTCGCAGAAGTTCGCTAAGAAATGCTTCGCATTTAAAATAAAAAAAAGGTCGTAGCTCGCGAAGAGGCTGGTGAAGCGCTAGTTCACCGTGTCGAGCGGCTAGAAAAGACGCACAATCAGGTTTGTGTCCTCCAGGAAGGAGACTAGGGCTGTAAGGGCAGCACGGCGGCGATCCTCGTGGCCGGTGGGATACAGGAAGTCCTGCAGGGACGCACAGGGCAGTCCGACCGCGGCTGCAGCGCGGGGGAGAAGAGGAGAGAAGGCGACCGAACACCTGCGTAAAGGAGGAGAGTGGGAGAGAGAGTAGGCGCATGCGCAGTGGAGCGCGGACGCCACCACCTACAACGGACACAGCCCTGAGCAAAAGCAGCTTCGCATCTAAAAGGCTTTTATTTACGCAGTTAGAGGTCATGAAGACCATGCTAACAGTTCAGCTTCCCCGTTTTTCTCCTCTCGTGCTTGTTGAGGCTTCCTCTACCTCTGCGGGACCACCGGCGCTTGCGATGGAAACAACGCATGAAAGGTTCTTTCTCTCTCCCTCGATACATTTCCACAAACACACATTCAGACATCGCACAACAATCTACGCAGGTATGATGGACGCACTGGACCAGTCTGTGGGCGACGTCCTCGAGGCGCTGCAACAGGAGCGTATGCTGGACAACTCGATCATAGTGTTCAGCAGCGACAACGGAGGCTTGCCGTGGGGTAACCACGCCAGCCGTGGCTTCAACTGGCCGCTACGGGGCACAAAGAACACCCTGTGGGAAGGAGGCACGCGGGCATCCGCTTTCCTCTGGTCGCCCCTAATCAGCCGCAGTCGCCGGGTCTCGCACCAGCTCATGCACATCGTCGACTGGCTTCCCACGCTCTACAGGGCCGCCGGTACTTGTCGTAGTGTCTCCTACTATTATACTTTATTCCCTTTACGCCCTTTTTCCCCAGCACAGAGTAGACAGCTGGTCTAAGCGTTGGCTAAACTCCACGTTGGTTGGTTGGTTGTTCCTTAATAACCTGACGCAACCCACCGCGGGGGATCGGCCATGAAACGGGCGGTACTTTGTTTTAGGAATTTTGTTTTATATGCTAATTATGTTTAGAAATAGATAGTTGGCGGAATATAATCATTGGTATAATCATTGGTATCATCATTGGTTGACGAAATATCATTGGTATAATCAAGGGAAAAAATGTATTTTCGTCTATTCCTCCTCCTCCTCCTCCTTATAGAATTTTTCGGCAGCCTTTGTCCATTGTATGCTGTTAAAAGATTCCAAAATTTATCAAATCGCCAAGCTTTCGATTCTTCGGTCACCATTTCCGATGTGTAAGCCACGCTTTGGCCTAACGCTATGGATTCATAACATGCGGTCCACAAGTCACATAAGGCCTGAGAACAGCTTTTTTTTCTCCCAGTGGACTCTTATCGTGTTCTATTCGCAATGCCCACGAACTATAGGTGGCGCGCCATGCTTTTCAATATGGCGCCAGGAGGAGGGTCAACCCGTTTGTTAGCATAGGAACAGATAGGACGTGCGGACGTACGGACCGTGCCACTTTCACCGGATGAAGTCATGAGCTGCGCTGAAATGGATATGAGACTAAAATACTTTCCCAAACCATGGAAAGTGCTAAGTACTCGCCACCTAATTATTTGCTGCGAAGTGAAAGGTTATATTTCAGCTCCGTTACCGTGCATAACGATGCTTTGCGAAATCCTGTGCGTGCTACATAAACATGTATGAACTAGAATTGACGTATGAGCTGAACGGCACTCCGAGGTAGTACGTACCGAGCCTGCCTGACGGATTTGCCGCAGTAGTAGGCCGCCAGCGAGTAGCGCCATCGCTGCTGCGCGTGATGATGGCTTGCAAACATAAAAGTGTTCTGTGATAATACCCCATCGTCATTACTTGCGCAGTAGAAAACGCGGAGTTACGTCTTCAACGGAACACAAGCATTTAACATGCCATTCAGTAGCGCTTGTGTCACAGCCATGCTGAAACTCTAGCCGTGCGTACTTCAATCGCATGTTGCAGGTTCGATCAGCACGATCGAAACATGAACATCGAAAAGAATAAACACGTATGCTTTTCGCAACGTCGAAGAAGTTCGCCGAGAGGCGTGGATTGTGGCCGTGACTGCACGTTCCATCCCTCTAACCATTTCGCTTCGTTGGTCGAGCTCGAGCGTGTTGGCGGCACGCGGCGCTCCCTAATAATATCCACAATAATTGTGATACATGCAATGCACAAGAGGAACTATGCTTTTATTTTGATCTCGCTCAAGGATATTATACATTAAATACAATCAAAGTGACTTACGAGCGTGAAAGAACATTAACGCACGAGGGGACGTGAAGTGCAACTCGCTCTTCGTGAGTTACCAGCTGGTGGTTCATCGTAGCTGTCACTCTCGGTGCTTTCACTGTCTTCTACGTCCAGTGAAAAATCCTCGTCGTCAAGATGGTTTCTTTCAACATCACTGCTGAAAGCAATCTGAAGAATTTCCTCCGCCGAACGACTTCGACCACACCGCGTCACCACGTTTACAATTAGACAGACGTCTGGGCGCGGAGAACGTTTTGCTCTCAGACCGGTCAACAAGCAAATCGCTTGCAGTGTGCTGCCACCTATCAACAAACGTACAAAAACAAGCGGCGCAGCGGTGGCTATGAAACCCAACACACTGGCGAAGGACGGCGTGGATGGAAAGCGTTCGCTCCACGAAAGGCGTCGAGCAGACGCGTCCTCGAATGATTGAAACGTCGCTCGCACGATTCGTAACAGCGCTTTGCTGACAAAGGATAGAGGCCCTATTTTAATGTATCGCCAACTTGAGATCGCTCAGTTATACATGAGCACATCGCGAGCCCGCGGCGCGACCTCCCTCCCGCGTACAGTGTTATGGGACTGATGCACTAAAGAAACACTGACCAATTATATATGCAAGTAAAACAGGGTGGGCTTCAACTGAATATGTCAGACGATAACATTTAACTTACCTACGCGGCTACAGAAAGCCTCGCGAAGCTGATAGTATGTGTAAACTGTGGGCTGGCATTGAAAGCGCGAGTTGCCACGTATTTTCACGAAAACTTCGCGTCTCGCAAGAACGAATCAGATTTCTCGTGTCACGGAGGGCCCGGTTTGTTCACTGATGCAGGGAACATGCAAAGTCGTAGTGTTCCTTTCTTGCCAACGCGTTAACACTGAGGCTAGCACAGCCGAACAAGGGAGCGACTGCATAGTGCCGCCATTTTGTCGTCTACTAACCCTCCTCGAGAGGACGCTCCTGAATTCCGCTCGGTGGCGCGACAGTCTATGGGCATTGCGAATTGCTACAATCAGGTTTTAGTCATGTAGTTAAGCAAAAATAATTTTGTCACCTACTACATACAGTGAACGACGTGTGCAGTCGGTGATGTCAGACAATCAGAATTGGCTGGAATATTTTTTTAACACAAACAATTTAGAAAAGCATGCGCTCTTCTAAATTTTCATATCTCGAACACTTTGTTCACGCTGTAAACCATTGGAGGTATCACAATAGGCACGTGTCGCGTGCCTCCCGTTTTGTTTCCCCAACTCGCTGAACACCTAAGCTATACTGTGAAATGTGGAAAACTTTAGCGCAAGGTACCTATAGGTTGCTGTCCAAATAAAAAATTGGTGCACAACTTAGTCATTGAATAAAGATTGAGTAAAGAAAACACCGGTGTTACGACAGCTCACAGGTAACATTAATTATCTAGCCTATTCAACCAATATTTAGCCAATATTAGATGACATTAGCAAACATTTGCCAGTGCTAATGATTTCTGGTAGTATGCAAGTAGATACGCTAGTTAAAGTCACGTGACTTACAGAGACGACCTGATAGACTGCACTGTCCGACGGTCCACCGTTTATTGACCAAGGTCTATAATCGTTGTTCAGGGTCCTCCCACATTTTCGGTCACAAATCATCGCACCCCGTAGCAGAATGTGGGTTAAAGAAGTCAAGGAAAACATTACCTTCAAGAAAATAACAGTGAACAATCGCTATCACCAGGGGCGTAGCCAAGGGGGGGGGTTGGGGGGGTTCAAACCCCCCCCCCCGAAATTTTTCAATTTTGCTTGCGTATATAGGCACGCACACATACAAACGCACGCACGAACATACATAAAGTATGGTTGAACCCCCCCCGAAAAAAATTTCTGGCTACGCCCCTGGCTATCACACTCCATGCTTCACACTAATACACAGTTGTAAGGATTCTGCCAATCGTACCGCCTGCATTACGTCCAAACATTGAGGCCCAGGCCGCTCGCGCACACTACCTCGCGCAGGCGGAGACCCGTCAAAGATGAAGAACCTTGACGGCCACGACATGTGGCTGCACCTGTGCGCCGACCTGCCGTCCCCGCGTACCGAGATGCTGTACAACATCGACCCCGTGGGCAGCGCGGCAGCACTGCGCTACCGCGACTACAAGCTGGTGCTTGGCGTCTCGGCAGGTGGAATGTACGACCAAAGGTTCCGGACGCCCGGAAGCTCTCGACCGTACGCCGACCTGGACCGCCTGATGGCCGAGTCAAAGGCGGCACGCGTGCTTCGAGACTTCTACAACACAGGTGCCTTCCTCTTTCCCAGCCAGTGGCGCCAGAGGGCCACGCTGCACTGCGGCCCGACGGAAAGCTCGAACTTCGTGGGAGGCGACCCGCCTTACCTGTTCGACCTGTCCAGGGATCCGTGTGAGCTGCACAACCTGGCGCCGGACAACCGCGAGGTAATAAGACGCAAGCGTAGGTCCGTTTCAATTTGTGTTCTGAAGCGCTCATCTTTGCGACAGGTCTACAAAAGGAAAGTCCACGGCTTCGTTCCTGTTCAAAAAGAAAAAAATTCATTACGCAATGATTAAGTGATAGTTACGTGACTCTTAGTGTTCGTAATCCACTTCACTACCTTCGGTATCTGCCCACCTGTTTCGTCATAAATGAAATCGGACATCGCCATACCCTGTAATATAACGTGGGCGAAACAGGGCTTGGAAGACACTCTTCAAAAAACTTCTTCAGTGTACTCCGAGGAGAAGTAAGCCTCATCCTTTGTACTCGACGTTGTTAGTGCTGCCACATATCAGTTTCATTTAACGATCCTAATTCGTTTCATTCTGTGCAGCTGCTGTCCGTGCTCATTCGGAGGCTGGCGAGCTACGCTGTCACATCGGTGGCGCCACGCAACAAGCCCGTAGACCGGAGGTCCTTCCCACAGTACCACAACGGCACCTGGGCGCCTTGGGTGAACGTCGCATCTATGTAGACCACTCGACATAGTGTTAAAGGACTCGTGGAACAAGCCCAGCGTGTGTTCGGGTCAAGCCTGTACAGATGAATCCACTAACAGCGTGTGAAATTCTTTCGGAACCTATTTACGCCCACGCTGAAAAGGTCTGTACGCCGGCGACATATGTATGATATTTTCATTACGAAAGAAAAGCGAGAAGTCTACCGGAGGAGTCTAGTTCATGTCCTGCGACTGCACAAAGAGGAAAGAACGACCCATACTGCCCGGTATGCAGCGTTCGAAGGATCACGTTCCCAGCGAGTCATCTGAAAGAAAACCACAGTTGCAGACACTCGCAGTCATATCTGCTGGCTCGGATGTTCACCTGCTTTCAAAAGACGCGTCGGCCTACCGATGTAGACGTGTGCTCGACTTCTTGACAAGCATACACGAAATGCGCCCTACCGACATTTTTGAGCGCGACGACCACTGATGGACCTTTTACTATGTAGCAACGCTCTTCACGTCATCGACTCTGTCTGCAGGGAACAAAAGTGCATATGTGCAGCGAGCGGGTGCGTGGATACCGCGTTTACGTGGCGTGTATAAGCGGTGTAACGGTTACTCCGTCCTTGACTGCCGCTATAACTGTTCGTAGACGAGACGTGCATAAAAATCGTTCTAGTCAAAACAATTTCTCGTTGTTCTGTAGATATCGGTGCGGACCGTCAAAAGGAACTCCGTGCCAACAGCCGTGTTTGTCAGCAAAGTGAGGCAACTGCTCTGGCTAAGCGACGTGACATGGCTTCGCAAACTCTTTTGAACACGCGAACGCGTGCCCTGCGTTTGCAGACTCGTCAAAAAAGATTTTGCACTGACAAGTATGATACTGCGCAGCACACACATGTGCATACGGACACACTTTGAAGGGAGGCACACCAACAAATACTAAGTACCAAAAATTCGGCAGATCCCACGTACCGTGGGAATTGATGTTATGCGAAACATGCGCGGGATGGTGACTGTGGATGTAATTTTTCATATTGAGCGAAACGTTGCGGAATGACGCTAGAGAAATGTGGAAGTGGTATACACACACTCATCTGCTGAAGAGTCGCATATGTATTATATAACCAGTTGTTTACAGTTGAGTAACGATGCCAACAGCAACATGGGTATTACCAACACCAGACGCGGTAAGCTGATATATAGTGCTTATATTCTTCAATACCGGATAGCGCGAATCCGAACAGCACAAAAAGGAAACACAAATGTACAGGACAGGCGTTACTCGCAACTAATCTTCATTCAGGAAAGTTCCCCTGGATATACACACAGCCGAGTGGCACGCGCAGGCGCACTGCACGTACGTTACAGTCACAGTTGCAGTTATTAGAGTTGCGTTACAGTTGTTATGCTTATACTTGTCTGTTATGACGGAGAACGCACGCACGTTTCACGAACCCATGTGTATGTGTAGAAGGGGTTCTTGATTGTTCTTGAACAAGGTCATCATCACCGTGATCAGTGAGCACCAGCAGCCGGACCGGACTTGTTAATCGGATCCGTTCGTGATCGCGGCTACGAGTGGTGTACTCGTAAGTGTAGTGAAGTGCGAGGTATAGCACAGCTGGTGGAAATCCTGGATGCATCTTACGATGAAATGATCTATGACGCCTCTTGTCCTGGACGTGGCAGCGAGGTCTTTTGATGCCCTGTCCACATTCAAGCCATCTTTCACGCAGTATAAAGACCAGGCGTTGTTGGGTCTTCATCAATGAATGTTGAAGTCACCGGTATTGATGAGATGCCTGGTTTTCTCGGCAGCTTTATTGTAGGAAGCATTGACCCCGGTTTTTGCATAATCGACTTGGTCCACGTTGTGGACCACGTGAACAAGTGCATGGTAGTTGAGCGTCTTCCAGGGGTGTTCTGTCTTCGGCTTTCTTACTTTCCTTGCGTCCGCCGCGGTGGTGTAGCGGTTACGGTGCTCAGCTGCTGACCCGAAGGTCGCGGGTTCGATCCCGGCCGCGGCGGTCGCATTTCGATAGAGGCAAAATGCTAGATGCCCGCGTACTATGCGATCTCGGTGCACGTTAAAGAATACCAGATGGTCAAAATTCCGGAGGCCTTCGCTACGGCGTCTCTCATAATCATATCGTGGTTTTGGGACATAAAACCCCAACAATTATTGCTATTATCACTTTCCTTGCGTGTCAATGTGTGTGTTCGCGGTTACTGTGTTGGTTGAGACTTTGTATCACCTTTGGCACATACCCCATAACATGAACTCTGGTATACGGATATGTGCCACACGTGACTGAGAGAAAGGGTTTCATGACGTACGCGACAGGTATTTCGCGTTATTCATGTCATGACCAGTGAATCGTGTTCGTCATACGCTGATCCCCTGCTATGCCAATTTTGGTATATTAAAGTTATGGAGACGACCAGGACAGCGCTCAGACGCAGGCGGCTAGATAGATATCTACCTATCTATACGTAGATAGATACGTAGATAGAAACGCCCAAAGTGCCTGATGTTCGCTAAGAAATGCTTTGCATTTAATATTATTTTACAGCGAAAGCTGTTATGAGATCACAACAAGGGTCGTTTTTGGCACCGTAGTTGTCCGCCGCCGCCGCCGGTGTCCGTAACCACTATCGCGCGAAATAAGAAAAAATTTGCAGGATGGAACGGGTTTCGAACCTGGGCCCTCTGCGTGGGAGCCCAGTACTCTACCTCAGAACCATGCAGGTGCTTGAATCTGCTTTGCAAAAAGACCCTATACAGGCTTCATGTCGGGAAGGAACTACATTGCTATATGTAATATAGCGTGGTAGAAGAGTAAGATAACAAGCAGGCGTCACACTACGCGAATTCTGTAACCAGGCATCACACAATGCGAATTGCGCAACCAGTAGGTTGTTCAATGCTTCCAACCCATTACAAGGGGCTCAGCCATAATTCTTCATCGTCATCAGGCACAGCGTCAACCAAGTGCGCATAATGCCTCCCATGTGTTTACCGGGTACCACTTCTCTCCGTAGAATGACGAAAAATGGCATAGTGGCTGCTTCCCTACTTTAGAAAAAAAATCACAGCATATCCACGGAGTGAATGATGATGAGTGGGCGAAGCTGCGGAGGTTCATCGGTAAACCGTGAATCTTCCGTGGATTCTGCCCAGTGCATCATCACCGACGTGAGATCGGGCGCGTTTATACTAAAGGTTCGATGAGAGTTATGACGACTTGCAGCTCACTTTAATTTTACATGTACGCTGTGAATTTTCATTGTTTAGAAAACCATTGCTTTAGAAAACATCTGGCGTCTTTCGTTAAGCAGCTGGAGTCTTTTCGTTTTGCTTTAGAAACATCTGGCATTCTTTCGTATTGCTTTTAGAAAACATCTGGCGTCTTTCGTTGGTTTATTTCATCAATCAACGGCGTTTTGAACAAAATTTTTATTGTTTAATCACGCACAGGAGAAATCTCACCAGGCACTACCTTGGAGGTAAACAATGGCTGCTAATGGAATGAGAGACAGAAGAAGTCGGCTTTTAGCTAACACTTACACTTCTACTTCTACTAACGTTTCCTACTGGAACATGCCAATGGCTGCTAATGGGGAATGAGAGACAGAAGAATTCGGCTTTTAGTTAACGCGCACGCTGCGAATTTTTTATTGTTCAACAACGCACAGGAAAAATCTCCCACCGGCACCACCTTGGAGGTCAAGATCTGGTACTAGCGTTACGACTGGTTACGCACTACGACTACGAGGGACGAACGGGTGCCGCTTTAAGGAGCTTCGCCCCTAAAATTATGATTGATAGCGTAGTGGTTTCCTCGCAAGTGCACTTCTATTGGTTGCCAAAGAAGCCCATAAGGCTCCCATGATCCATTTCCTCAGGGTCTCAATAAGGTTAATTCCCCCTCTATCTCTCTTTCCTCACGCTAACGTATGTTATACAGCGTGGTGGTGAAAGTGGAATAACGACCGGGGGTCACACCATAGAGTTTCCTACACTTACCTAGAGGGAAAAGTGGCGCTGCGAGCTGTTGGACGCATGGGAATGCCGGGACATGTGAGCTTCGAACATGACTCGGATTCGTATCCTGCACGTAGAGCCCAGACACCTAGAAGCCGCGTCTGGCTTCAACGCGTTCCTTGCGTCGCAATGGTTGATTTCTTACTAAAGGAGCACGTAGTGAGCTATTTGTTTTTATTATTGCATAAAACGAGTTTTATTTATGATGGGAAACTTCTTCGTCGATGTATAGTTTGACGAAGCGTAAAAAGTAACCAACGGCCGCTAAACTTGGCAGGCAGACGACGAAGGCAGCGTTCCCTCTGCCACTGTTCGTCATCTGTTTCTTTCTTTCTCCGTTTTGTTATGTCGTCAAGGTGAGGGGACGTTTATTTTAAAATATAATACGTGTAAATGACATCAGCTTATAAAAGTTTTGTTTTAGAGAAGCTTTATTTGCGCAGTCGTATCCGCTTTTGAGCCGAAGCCTCGATCAACACCAGCCAACACAAGCCTCGCAGACACATATACCGTCATTCCCAGCGCTCCAACGGCGCCCATTAAGAAATTCGCATAGACGGTGGCGCCAGATTTCCCTCTAGGTATTCTTGTAAGAAACTCTATGGGTCACACAATGCGAATTACGTAACTAGTGGATCGTTTAAAGCATCCAACCCATTACAAAGGGCTCAGCCATAATCCTTCATCGTCTTCAGCCGTCGCATTAGCAAAGTGCACATAATGCCTTACAGATGTGTAGCTGGTACCTAACTTCCTAACTTCACAAAAATTGTGATTCAAGGCGTAGTGGGCACCTTGCTAGTGTACTTGTATTAGTAGCCCCAAGAGATTTGACAACGGGCTCTAGAAATGCCGCTCTTCCAGCTTTCGCTGCGACTGTTCTGCGCTTTCCGCGCAAGCCTGGCGCTTTTTTTTTCTGTTTCAGTGCAGAATATACATAATGTGTACACGCTCAATTTATACATATGACGTATATATGTATGTGTATGTATACTCACAATGTATATCCCACAACAAAGAGCAGATGTACCTTTAATTAAGGCGCCATTGAAACAAATATTAGGGCACAGTGTTCCCACTCTAACAAAGCAACAAGCACAGGCTATGGCCGCGAATCTGCTGGAAGAGCAAAATATGTTTAGTTTTGTCCGGTAAGAAAACGTAACAAAATGCTGTAGCTATAGAACGCCCATGCATTTCATAGAATACTTCGGGAACGAATTCCTGGAAACCGTTGTCACCCTAAGAATCCGGTCAACCTGGAGTCTCTTCCTCAAGTTATATTATTTTAGTATGTCCCGGACATACTATTCATGGCTCCATGAGAAACGATGACGTCAGAGCAACAACGGACACTGCACTTCCTCTATATACACGAACAGTGGCGTGAAAGGATGGTTGTATCAAGGTGCACGAAAATTAAGCTATCTTAAACTAGGTTTGGTTGCCAGTTCACGCGCGGCGAAGGACTGACGAAGTCAGTATAATGGTTCATGAATACCTCGTCTCAACGGTACAAAAAATTGTTGTTTACTAACAGGTTCAGCGTGATCAACAATGAAAGATACAATAATCATGCACCGTTTATTCAGCAACACTTCACACACTGGCCTCCCATTGGTGAAACTTAATTTGAAGTTAGCAATCAAAGCACAAAAAAAGCATTTCAGCTTGTATAACCACCCACCGTGCGTCGCTCAGTGGAAGAACGCGAAGTCACGTGTTGGATTCTTGGAAGCGGCGATGCATTCCGATGGCAGTAACTCGAACGTCAACTTGCTTTCGCAGTACGTTAAACTACTCTTGGTGGTTTAAATTAACCACAATTCTTCTAAATACGGCATTCCAACATGTATTGCACTATTGAGACTGCAAACACCACAAGCTATATATACATCTTCACTTTTCAGTGACGATATATCAAACGTTTTCAACGTTAAATACATGTAATGGTTCATCTACAAACACTGCTTCAGTGTATACGTTTCGATTTCGTAGAGGTACTCAAGTCTGTGTAGATAAAAATATCACGAATTACTAGGGATTAGTGAAAGGTCACATCGGGCTGATGTCGAGCCTATATTTAAGGGTCGCTTACGCAACAAAAATAAGTTTACTCGTGCTGCTAATCATGGTCCATGCAACTGGAGTCAGGTGGCCGCGACGAGAACAGTGTTGCACGCGTGGACACAGAATCGACTGGGAGCGACGACTGTTTTCATTCGTGGTCGCCGCTGTCGTCGACGCAGGTGCTGTTGCACGCGTCTATCGTGTCGAATCGGTTGGCGCCGATTAGGCACTGGTAGCCCGTCAGCGCACTCGCGGTCGCCTCGAGGCACCTGCGGTACAGAGACAGCGCGTTGAAGCGGCAATATGAATCGTCGAACTCTACATGAATGCCACGAGTGGCATCGAATTTGTGTATATATGCAGTGATTATGCACTAGGAAGGCAAACCGGGTGAATCGATTCACGGGGGGTGGATGTAAACGCTGGCGCATCGCATCGACGCCGCGAGAAAGGGTGAGACTGCTGCCGGCGTGTGCCCTGCTCTATTCACCACGGAAACACGCGCACTAACAAGATTTCGGCTTGCTGATGGCGCTTTAATGCATAACGACTTTATAACGACGAGGTTATATTGAGAGCACGGTTCATCAGGCTTCGGGCGCGTCCACGCGCACGCGACTCACCGGAAGCATCCGTCGTACCCGACCGCCGCAAAATACGGGTACTTGAGCTGTCCGAGAGTGCAGACGTGCGGCTCGGGCTTGTGACAGCAATGCAGCTTGTCCCGCGGTCTCAGGCAGCTGTCGCTGCACTGACGCGCGCTCGAGAACACCGAGCTTTTCTGCGCCGGGCACAGACCCAGCGGGAAGTGCCACTCTTCGCACTGGGTGCCGTTTGAGAACCACCAGCTCCTCGTCAGTTCCCTGCACGCAGATATTCGTGGCGACAGTCGTGCTTCAGGATTTTATTTATTTAACACGATATACACAAAAACTCAAAGGGTCTATTATGCGTTCGCATAAAACAACTCCAAGGAGAAAGTCGTCTTCTTTTTCTTCTTAGTCGATGCATTGATTTTCCCTAACCCACTCCCGAAAGCCATCTGCACCTAACGGTGTTTCGCACTGCCTCCAGGACCGAAAGCATTGCAAACTTTCTCCACCTTACCTGGTTTTGCACTGCCTCCGTGATCGCCCCACCTTTGACCAAGCGAAGGTTCATGTGATAACGTCCCGATGACGTCATAAAGTTTGGCGATCTGTGACGTGGCGATGACCTCATATTGTGCCGTCATCCCTTGATGATCTTTTACATCACTCGTGCCGACGCCCAAACCGCGGGACACCGACGGTCAGTTTTCGCGTTTGATGCACTCTAAGAAAAAAGAGAGTCAAAAGAGGGTCATGGAACCGTGACTCTCTTCGGGTGTCCATCTGACCCCTTTTGGAAGGTACAGGCAGAGAAAAAGAGTTAGCATTTGGAAGGAGTCACTGGACCCTCCTGAAGCGCGTTTCGATTGGCTTCGGTATACGGAAGAGCCGCCGTACACGCCATACATATCGCACGCTCGCCCTTTGGGCAGAGAATATCTACCACTGCTTTGGGCCTTTGGGGCCGTTGCGGCGCCTTGCTTGGCGACGCAGACAGGGTTGGCGCCGGGGTGGCGCGCCGCTCTCCTCTCTCAGTCGTCTCAGCAGTCTCAGTCAGTGAGCGGCAGTGTTTCCGACCGTTGTCTCAGTCAGTCTCAGCGTCTCAGTCTCCTGGTCTGTTGGAATGCGTTGCGTGGTTGCGTTGGCTGCGCGTCTTCGGTGGTGTTGACGCCGGCTCCGTGCACGAAGTGACGCTTGGAGGGTGGAATATTCATGGAGCTGCGGACATCGACAACGGGCGCCAGTTAACGGTGAGTGTACTGCTTTCGTAGGTACTAATTATACAGCTTTAGCTGGGCATCTGCAGCAGCTCTGCGGAATCTGCCAGCCATTTCCAACAGTAGCCTGTATCCGCGGGGCTGTTGCGGATGCCCAACTAAAGCTGTCAGTTAACGAGTTGCCACCGTTATGCGCGTTGCTCTACAAGCTCCCATAAAGTGAGCGATGCAAACAATAATCGAGGGTCATTTCTTGCTGATCGCACGTCGTGTCTGCACTACTGAAGGTGCAAGATGTCGTTTTGAGATGCACTTTAGTCTACTTCATAATAACATTTCCATCGACCTTGAGTGTGCATCGTGCTTCCACGCGTGGGAACGTGAAAAAAAAAGCCTGTGTACAGAACGCTCAGACGCACTATATGTAATGGTTTTTGTTGTCTTAAAGACGGTAGTTTGAGGTGCAGATATAGTACGGTGGCTTCCAGAATGTACGCGGTAGTCATTCAAGTTGGACACGCCTCGCCAGTAAAGTGAAAAAGCTCTAGACTTTCGACGGCGCGCGTTGTTGCGGCCGCCGGCGTGCACTCTTTTCCCTCGTTTCTGTTTGCTGTTTTCGTGGTTTGCATACATTGCGATGACGTTGGGCGCTATAGCAGAATCGAGTGAGTGTACGTGATTGTGGGAGTTATGTGCGCTAATTCTAGCATATGACATGTCTGATCTCGACGTAGACGGCGTACGCACGCGCTGGGTGTCGTTCGGGCCCTAGTACTCGCATCTGTTTATCTGAGTATTTAAGGATGGGTTACGTTTGTAAAAGGTGCGGTCAATAACCGCTCACGGCGTGCCCCGGCTGCCGGAGGATGTGTTTTGTTGTTAGCCTTTATTATGTCTGTGTGAACCACTTATTGTGTAGGTTTTGCAAACCTTTACTGCAATTTCATTTTCTCATCATAATATCACGTTCTGCTTTTCAGATACCGTTTTTCATGGTGCTCACGCTGGGACAGGAGCGACAACCTAGCAAGACACAAGTCTGATGCCTCAAGCCGTCACCACTTTTGATTTATTCTTAATCACAAGGAATAAATATGGAAACATGATGGCGATTTCTGCTGTTCATTTAGCCCCATATGACACTGTGCACATCACAGTCACACATTTTAGTTGGCTATACTCATAGAAGCATGTAAATGAGGAATACCCAAACTTCTTAATTGGAAATCACAGACCATCTTTTCGCGCTTTCTATATAACTTTGCTGGAAAATATGTGTTGTTTTGATGAGTTTTATTAAAATAATGCTAAAACTGAACTATTCTTTTTTTACAGTCGCTGGGCAGAACGGCAAGTATTATTCGACTTGCTTAAGATGAATACTCCACTATTTTCAACAGTAGTCGCGCAAAAATAGAGCAAGGATCAAATGAGTAGCTTAAAATACTTGTAGAGTCGCTTGATGCTTCGGTGTGGGTCCCTTGACCCCCCTAGGAGCGTTACCGGCAAGGGTCGTCTGACTCCCTATAAGTGGTAACCTGATCCTCCCGATGAGAGTCTTTGCACTCTTCCTAGAGGGTTAGGGGACTCTCCTAGAGCGAGCCGACCCTGACCCACCAAGAGAGTCACCGTGACTATTTAAAGAGAGTCCTATACGTGGCAAGTCAGAACGCTCCGAAAAGAGTCACGCATACTCTTTTTTTTCTTAGAGTGTGGGGCATCTAAGGCTGTCACCTTATTAATTATGGCAGGACTGCAGGTGAAAGCTACATATGTGTAGCTTGACGAGCCTGGAGAGCCCCCCCCCCCTTTTTTTTTAAATGCGAACATTTCTTAGCGAACCTTTGGCACTTTGCGCGTTTCTATCTATCTATCTATCTATCTATCTATCTATCTATCTATCTATCTATCTATCTATCTAGCCGCCTACGTCTGGGTGCTCTCGTGATCGCCCCCTTAGCTTGGTGCAGCATAGAACTACTCGCTGACTGCTTCGCATGAAGCCGATTCCCACAAGGTGTGGGATCAGCAGACTTTTTTTCTTTTTCAGTACATTTTAACAGCATTGAATACATCTAGCTCACACAAGCCTAGTGGCTGCTCACAAATGCATCCCAATTTACCATGAAAAACGTAAGTATAATATAGGAAGCCTCTTCGAATTGCTTAATACGAAAGCCAAGAAGAGCCTCCAAGAATGCAGAGTATCTTACACCGAAACAGCAGCATTGACTGAGCGCCTTCGGAGGCCACACTCTAAGAAAAAAAAGAGTATGCGTGACTCTTTTCGGAGAGTTCTGACTTGCTACGTATAGGACTCTCTTTAAATAGTCACGGTGACTCTCTTGGTGGGTCAGGGTCGGCTCGCTCTAGGAGAGTCCCCTGACCCTCTAGGAAGAGTGGAAGGACTCTCATCGAAGGATAACGTACCACTTATAGGGAGTCAGACGACTCTTGCCGGTAACGCTCCTAGGGGGGTCAAGGGACCCACACCGAAGCATCAAGCGACTCCACAAGTATTTTAAGCTACTCATTTGATCCTTGCTCTACTTTTGCGCGACTACTGTTGAAAATAGTGGAGTATTCATTTTAAGCAAGTCCAATAATACTTGCCGTTCTGGCCAGCGACTGTAAAAAAAGAATAGTTCAGTTTTAGCATTATTTTAATAAAACTCGTCAAAACATACACATATTTTCCAGCAAAGTTAATTATATAGAAAGCGCGAAAAGATGGTCTGTGATTTCCAATGAAGAAGTTTGGGTATTCCTCATTTACATGCTTCTATGAGTATAGCCAACTAAAATGTGTGACTGTGATGTGCACAGTGTCATATGGTGCTAAATGAACAGCAGAAATCGCCATCATGTTTCCATATTTATTCCTTGTGATTAAGACTAAATCAAAAAGTGGTGACGGCTTGAGGCATCAGACTTGTGGCTTGCTAGGTTATCGCTCCTGTCCAGCGTGAGCACCATGAAAAACGGTATCTGAAAAGCAGAACGTGATATTATGATGAGAAAATGAAATTGCAGTAAAGGTTTGCAAAACCTACACAATAAGTGGTTCACACAGACATAATAAAGGCTAACAACAAAACAACAAAGCATATCCTCCGGCAGCCAGGGGCATGCCGTGAGCGGTTATGACCGCATGTTTTACAACGTAACCCATCCTTAAATACTCAGATAAACAGATGCGAGTACTAGGCCCGAACGACACCCAGCGCGTGCGTACGCCGTCTACGTCGAGATCAGACATGTCTATGCTAGAATAGGCGCACATAACTCCCACAATCACGTACACTCACTCGATTCTGTTATAGCGCCCAACGTCATCGCAGTGTATGCAAACCACGAAAACAGCAAACAGAACGAGGGAAAAGAGTGCACGCCGGCGGCCCCAACAACGCGCGCCGTCGAAAGCCTAGAACTTTTTCACTTACCGGCGAGGCGTGTCCAACTTGAATGACTACCGCGTACGTTCTGGAAGCCACGTACTATATCTGCACTCAAACTACCGTCTTTAAGCCAACAAAAACCATTACATATAGTGCGTCTGAGCGTTCTGTACACAGGCTTTTTTTTTTTCACGTTCCCACGCGGTGGAAGCACGCTGCACACTCAAGGTCGATGGAAATGTTACTAGAAGTAGACTAAGTGCATCTCAAAACGACATCTTGCACCTTCAGTAGTGCAGCCACGACGTGCGATCAGCAAGAAATGACCATCGATATTGTTTCCATCGCTCACTTTATGGGAGCTTGTACAGCAACGCGCATAACGGTGGCAACTCGTTAACTGAAAGCTTTAGTTGGGCATCCGCAACAGCCCCCGCGGATACAGGCTACTGTTGGAAATGGCTGGCAGGTTCCGCAGAGCTGCTGCAGACGCCCAGCTAAAGCTGTATAATTAGTACCTACGAAAGCAGTACACTCACCGTTAACTGGGGCCCGTTGTCGGTGTCCGCAGCTCCGTGAATATTCCGCCCTCCAAGCGTCACCGCGTCACTTCGTGCACGGCTCGAGCCGGCCGCCGTCAACACCCACCGAAGACGGCGCAACCTACGCAACCACGCAACGCATTCCAATAGACCAGGAGACTGAGCGACTGAGAGAGGAGAGCGGCGCGCCACCCCGGCGCCAACCCCGTCTACGCTGCCGAGGAACGCGCCACAACGGCGCCAAAGGGCGAGCGTGCGATATGTATGGCGTATACGGCGGCTCTTCCGTATACCGAAGCAATCGAAACGCGCTCAGGAGGGTCCAGTGACTCCTTCCCAAATGCGAACTCTTTTTCTCTGCCTGTACTTCCAAAAGGGTCAGATGGACACCGAAGAGAGTCACGGTTCCATGACCCTTTTTTGACTCTCTTTTTTCTTAGAGTGCACCTTAACGTATGCACGTGCGCGCTACGCGGGCTACACAACGTTCGAGGCTGCCTTACCTGTCGCAGAGCGAGAACACTGGCGTCGCCATGCACCGTCTATGAGGCCTTACGGGCTCGACGCAGCTACGGCGGCACTCCTGCAGCGAGGAGAACCGATTGGGGCTTCGGTTGCACACGTAGACGAGCTCGGGCGAGACCGGTATGCAAGACGCCAGCGTCGGATCAAAGTACGCGCCGCCGCCCTTGCGCTCGCTGCAGAAGGAGAACTGGAACTGACCGCACTGAGGTTTCGACTGCACAGGAAGATGTCAATGGCGACGACCACGGTCACAATGTTGTCACGGGGTTGTGACGATGCGGAAAGCAAACGCGTTATTGGGTGAGCTTGAGCCCAGTAAGGGAAAGAATCAAAGTACAAGCAACACTTGCAGTACAATGATAACGGCGAGCACAGAAATCGGTCTTCGGTAATCTGATCGTTAATGAAACGCGTCGGCTCTTATACGCGCAGATTCGAAGATTCCAACGTTATCGCTGGTGACCGAGTGAGTACCAGAATAAACTAGACTCCTCGCGTTGTGCGCGCAATTTTATCAGAAAACTCTCAATAAATCGGGAACGTTCGGGCGCGGCTTGCGCTGATCCGTGGCCGGCCACACGTGTAACAAGAAGGCAGCGTGCGTGGCAATATGGTAATTTGGAGCGAGAACGAAGCGGTTAACGAAATGATAAGTGGAGAATTTCTGCCAGATGTTTCAGTCACCACCAGGCTCTTCCCCGTCATTTTTGCCTCGGCTCACATCTATGAGAAAGGGCGTTGCTTTCAAACACCGTTACCCACCATCCACTCGAGGTAATCCTTACGAACCTGTCACTGATCTGTAGGAGGTCCATGGTGATCTAGTCTGTTCTTGAAGGTAAAATGTGTAAGCGCAAAAAGGCGGACAAGACGAACGCATCAGTGCGTTAATTGCATGTCATCTGAGAGGACAGAGAGTTGGGCGAGTTGTTATTGGCTGACTTGAAACGTAACGAAATAACGCACAAAAAGACAACGGACCAGGCGGAGAAAGAGACGAGTTGAAGTTGAAGTTTATTTGGAGTTAAGCGCTCATCACGTTTGTTTCTTCGCTTGGCCCATCGTCTTTTTGTACGCTATTTCCTTATGTATCAACTCCGCATATAGCGTATAGACGTTTCTCTTAACACTACGCAAACAGCCCTAACAGCACGTGAACACCGCACGTACCCCCTTCTCCGTGCCAGCTCCCAAATCGAGCTCTGCGACCGAGCTCACTTTCCAGTGCACGGGCTCGTCCTCGAAGCCGTACTTGACCTGCGGTCTCGGAGCGGGCGAGGGTTCATCCACCAAGGGCACGCCATTCACGAGGACAGCTTCCTCGCTTTCGGTGGCGGCCATAGCGCCGAGGTCTTCCTGAAAGGCGGTCGAGCCGGCCCGCAGCACGCTGAAGGCGAACGACGCGATGGCCACAAGCGCGAAAATGCCCACCGTGGAAGTCAGCGAGAGGTGCAGGAGCGAGCGACGCGGCCTGTCGCCGACCGAGTCCACGAGCACCGCCGAGAGCTCCGCGCCGCTGCCGTCGGAGGCTGGCGACGTCCTCGATTTGATGGACGTCGTGTCCGGCAGCGACGAGACGATCGACGAGGAGCGCGCATCCCGCACGGGGGAAACCTGTGTCGACGAAGGTTCGAGACCGCGTTCGGACCTGGCTTGCATGCCGAAGCCTTAACTCGAAATTCTTCTCCGTTCACGTGCGGCACGTGTCGATTCGGCGAGCACGCTCTCGTGATGACGATTGTTCTTGTTGTCCTCTGGCCAAGGCTCATACCCTCTGCAGGGGATTGGCCGAGTAGTCAGTATGGTATGGTATGGTATGGTATGGTATGGTATGGTATGGTAAAACTTTTATTGGGTCCTGAGGCTCAGCCAAGGGCTCATGAGGGCAGCTCCCACTGCGGGACAGGTAGATTGAGCCTAACTGCCACGGCGTGGGCCTTCTTGACGGCCCTGAGTTGATCTTGAAGTGAGTCGCTGCGTAGTGTCTGTTGCCACCATCTTCTTTGATACTGTCCGCTTGTTCCACAAGGCAGCGCATGCATTTTCTCATCAAGTTCTATAGGACAACATAGCTAGATGCTATAGTTAAATAATATATTGATTTGAATTGCCAATTATCAATAATAAAATATTTAAATCCGGCAGAATTCAGTAAGATATTCTTTTAGACTAAGTGATAAATTCCTCACATGGCGAAGAAAACATTCCACTGGCTGTATTATGATGCTGGTGATGACCCTTCGAAACATGGCACGTACCTGCTGGAGGGATATGAGCCGATAATTGGGTGGTCGGGCGCACAGAAAGTCACTTTCGAAAATTTAACACTTCGATTTCGAAATTTCGAAAAAGTAACGCTTCGATTAATAATCGATAACTGAGGCGTCAGACCAGGTAAATTGGCGATTGTTCCTAAAAGAAAAAAAATTAAACAAGAAAGATGCTAAAATTAAATAACAGCAACGGCATACTTTTCGTAGCTGGAACTAAATCCCATCCAGCCTCAAACGCGTCTTCCTTGCGAGACACGCACGGTGACAAGTTTGTCACCTTTCCGCTATGTACGATTGGACATTGAATAGCATCTTTAAGGCTTACTTTTAGCGTGAATCCTGAGACTGGGACCTCAATTCGTCAAAATACAAATTTTGCTTCGTATTAGTACTGCCGTATTAGTAGTGCCGGAAGTATTAGTAGTGCCGGAAAACCACGCGCCACTCACACGCAATTTAGTGCTTGTCGTCGTGTGGTTAATTCGTGAGTTATGAAGGATGGAAACTTGAGCTTTTATAGGTAGGACATAATAAACGTGAGAACAGTGCAACAAACAGGGACTAGCGAAGAACACACATTCAGCCCTGATTAATTCATGAGGATGTAAATCAAGTGAATAATGACACCATAGATTAAATGAAAACATAGCATATGCAGCAGGTGAAACTTCGTTTTTTTTTTTCTGTATGTCCTTGTATGATTAGGAGCTCACTTTTCCCATCCTATCTAGCCTTTGCGTACGCTTCGGGCCATAGAGTGTAGGAAAACTCTAAGCAGATAGCTACAGATGTCGCTTCGAATCTTTGGGCCCCTTCCAGCAATCATTAAAAAAAAAATTGTTTTCACAATTTTTCTGGAACATTTGCTTAAAACATCCGCTCCCTTCCCATCACATCAAAGCTGACGTGTAGACCACTGTGTGACAGAGTTACGAAGGTTTTTCTTGGACATGTAAAAACCTTCCGGTTATCATTTTTCTGCTCACTAACCTCAGAAGCTTGGTCAGAAGAAAAGCTCGACTACTGTAGTGCCGTCGGCATAGCGTGTTGCAAAAGCGAGAACGCCACGAATGATCTTGCCAGACGCTCCGCCAACTCGGCCTCGCAGCAGACTACGCACAGACCCTCCTGTTTCCTGAGCGCCGCCATCAGTCTCGGTCCTTCCGGTGCCTGATTGACTGCATGCGGAAGAGACCACTCTCGTCTCGCGTCTGATCACCCTAGCTAGTGCACTTGCGCAGCCTCAACTTCCGTCCATAACCACCTCTATCGTTCAGTTTTTTTTTCCCTACCTCTTCCCAACGGGCGCTGAACCGTGCTCCCTGCAGGCAGCAGAAATAGTAACCTTTCTTTCATAAAATGCATCTATCTATCTATCTATCTATCTATCTATCTATCTATCTATCTATCTATCTATCTATCTATCTATCTATCTATCTATCTATCTATCTATATATATATATATATATATATATATATATATATATATATATATATATATATATATATATCATCTATCATCATGCGTGCTAGAGGAAGTCGGCCGGATGCCCCAGCAGTATATGTACGCGTGTGTACCGGAACGCGTCGATCCTTGCACCATAGATAGGTATTTTAGGTTGGTTGGATTGTTTGTTCCAATTCCCGTGGTTACACGAGTTGTTGAAAAAAAAAACTCTGAGACTTTACGGGCGAAAACCACGATATGATTACGAGGCACGCCGTATAGTGGGGGACTACGGATTAACTCTGACCACCTGCTCTTGTTTAACGCGCACCCAAATCTAAGTACGTACACGGACGTTTATTGCGTCTTGCTCTGCCGTCGTGGCCGCCAATCCAAATCGTGCGTTCGAGTTTGGCAGCCCAATGCCTTCGCAGCTCACTACGCTATACTACGGCGAGTACCCGAGTCGTCGCCGTGCGTCGCTCTTACGCAAGCCCCTGCCGTTTGTGGTGCCGCTTTAATGATCTCTTTCAAATTGTCTGAAATCCACGAAAACAAAACGTAATACTGAAAATCGGTTCTTGGGAATCCCGCAAGGTGGCGGAAAGATTAAGAAAGGGAAATTGACAAGCACCCGTTTGAAGCACGAAGCTACGAGGAAATGCATACGTATTTCTCAATAGGAAAGCAATGCTTAGTTGCCGAAACAAAAAACAAACGCGAAAACAAAACGTGCAATCCCAGTGCGTTGATACGTCACATTTCGCGAACTTTCTTCTGACATCATCGTCGCAGTCTATGAGCGAGGTCTTGCCTCGTTCTGATTAAATGTGATTACACGTATATAGTATTACACAGTACATGCACAATATTAAATGTGACTGCACGACACAGACAGTGAGAAATTTATCGACGTGCCTCAAATCCCCCTGCAAAAATGAATTGTTTTTCTTCGATTTGTGTGGACGGAGTGCGCGGGCGTATTTTGGTGAGGTTTACGTATGAGTGAGCGAGTAATAGAAAAGCCCCCAGAACGTGTGCCGTCACACTGTGACGTCATTCTGCCTTCACCGTTTGGCTACTTTTTTCCCACCATTATTCTTGTTCGTGCAGACATTGCCGCCGTACTTATAGACGTTGATTTTCTTTTTCTTCTACTCAGCGAGGGTGGCTCACACGCAATACAGGGGATTAGCCGATTAAATTGGTATTTCTTTGTTTCCCCATTATTTTCTCTTTTTTTTCTCATT
Source organism: Rhipicephalus sanguineus (assembly GCF_013339695.2). Taxonomy (NCBI): domain Eukaryota; kingdom Metazoa; phylum Arthropoda; class Arachnida; order Ixodida; family Ixodidae; genus Rhipicephalus; species Rhipicephalus sanguineus. The sequence goes on from NC_051178.1 coordinate 229,219,868, forward strand.
TCTTCGAACGAGCGCGTATAAGCCCATCTTGATTGAATGCGCGCGAGCCTCTCGGACGAACTGACAGTTACCGTTTTTTTACCGATATAAGCCCACATTTCTTGTAAGGGCGCTTCGACCGATCACCCGCCCCGCGTCCTTGGCGTTCTTTGTAATGTCCATCTAATGATAATGCTCCCATCTCGTTAAGCAAACTCCTGCCCCCCCCCCCTTTTTTTTTTAACTATATAGAGAGACAGATTTACTTCGCTACACGAAGGGCTCTTTATCCGATATCCGCGCCGTCATCACTGATAGACTGATCGAGAGAGAGAGAGAGAGAGAGAGAGAGGAAGGACAAGGATGTTGGCGAAAGGCGATCTCCTGTTGGCTACCGCGTACTTGGCGCCTCAAAAGTCACTGTGACACTGTCATTGAACGACTAAGACACAAAAACACTATCCATTGTACTGCAACAACGCGTCGTTCAGTCACACCGTTACAGCGACTCGCGCTGACGTCAATGTTGCTTTGAGGCTGGGAAATTCCTCAGAGATGTTAGATGGGCTGTGCTACAAGAGTCACCAGAACATGCGGAGGAGGTGTACACAAGTAAGCTCCTTTAATCCGGCGATGACTGTTAGGGTACTGGAGCGAGGCATCCTTTGCCTATATACCGCTCAGGTTTTCCGGCTGTCTGTCGGTGATCTTCTTCCATAGTCTGCTTCTGTCTATAGTCGCTATAGGCTTAGCGGCTATAGTGTTGCACAGTTAACCATGAGGTCGCGGGTTCGGTTCTCGGACACAGAGACTGACCACATTTCAATGGCGGCCTAATTGAAAAGTACTTAGATTTCAGTGCACGTTAAGGAATCCTGGGTTGTCAATTATTACTTCGGCGCCCCACGGCACGCACGACGTGCCTATATTTAATCGAGGTTTTTGGCACGCGAAAGCCTCAAAACTTTTTTTTTCTTGGGAGAGAATAGTTGACCTGTGCTGGAAACAGTAGGGAAGTAGAAGCATTCAAAACACGGTCGTCCGCAGAGAGAATGTGAAGTAAGCCCGTCTCTGAGATAATGTAAGAGTGCAGGGTTGGTCCGTTTACGATTGAAGTAGAAAGTGAGCTTCTGCGGCTCAGCGAATGCCCGGAGGACCAGCTCTGGCCAGTCCGGATGGCCGATGGCGCCGCGATGACTCAGTCTTGACGCCGCCTGAGTAACGGGGCCTCTGGTAGGGCTACTTTCTCTCACCGTCTCGCCCCCCCCCCCCCTCCCAGCCTTTTTTGACCCTCTTGGACGTAGTGTGTGGATGCGATTAGTTAACACACGGCTACAGCACCACCATCTTTTTACACACCCAAGGCCCGTATATCTTGATTGTCATTGCTTATACACTGAAAATTAGCGACCTCCTTTCTAGCCACCAAGGACTTCTGATGTCCCTTCGTATTTGCTTATAGGGAAAAAAAACTTTTAAATTTGACAGACGTCACATCGCTCGTAACAAGGGCTAAATTGAATTCCCGCTCACTATTACGTCAAACCTTATACGTTAATTAGCTGGCTTTTTTTTTCAGTTCTCTGTGCAGAAAACGAAGGCGAAGAAAGCTTGCTTAGATTCGGCGGCGTGCCTACATCAGAGATATCCCCAGAGATGTTAACCTGGTTTATCGCCTGGCTTGCTATACTCTAGGTTCCAGGTGTCGGTTGATGATTATGGCACGTAAAATGACATGTACCAAATAATGCGTACAGACACATACATGCACGCACACAATATATACGTTAGTCGATGCTTTGTTCAGCTGCATATGCTTAACACCAGCAGCGCTTTAGCGCTACGTATTGCACAGGCGGTACTTTGCCGTGGGCCTAGGAAGTGAATATATGCGGCACGTGCACTAGATTTACTCCCAAGGACGTCAAGAAGAATGATTAAAAATTAATTGCGCGCCACACTTGCGTGCGGGAGCTTAAGCGGGAGCTTAAGCTCCCGGGCCTGTAGGCGAGGCTATACAGTGGCTATCTTACTGTTTCCTTATTTTTCCTTTTTTGTGTGTGTGTGTGCAACTTTCTCAGTCCGAGTTTTGTGTCGGTAGCACGCGAGAACTACAAGGAAAACGTGGACGCTATAATTAAGGCGAAACGTTTAAGCGAATTTCGGCGATACAGATTTCGCTCGGAAGGGCGCACGAGATTAGCTGCACCTACAAAGAAGGCCCGCGTTCTCAAAGTTCATAAAGTTTCGAAATAATTTTTTTAATCGCTAAACAAGCACTTCCATCGTCACGAGCGATGTAATATGAAAAAATAGGAAAATGTCCCCTGTGGGATTAAAGAACACGCGCAATTTCAGTCGAGAGACGAAGTAGACTTGCTCAAGTCGCGTAGGACACGACCGATGTATAACTAATTTCAGTGTTCTGGGGTTTTATGCATGCCAAAACGACGATACATTAATTCTAAGCAGCTGCGCATTTTTTAGCGCGCATCTTAATTTAAGCGCACAAGCGGCTTTCACGCTCCCATCATTTGTATAAATACCGAAGAAAAATGCATTTATTGTAATATTAAAAAGGTTCAATGAAAGAAATTTGCAGGCAATTCACACATTGCATGCTTCATCACACTGACCATTCCTTGCTTGCAACAGCCCCCTATCACACCGTATTCATTCTGTGACGTAGTACACTGTACAATTTTATCGTCATCCGAGTTCACTGCGACTGCTTTGCCGCGTCACAGAGGTGCAATATGAACGAACTTTTGCTCTCACTCAAGGGCCACTGATGCAGTCGTTAACGGCCGTCATCCAACAAATGATTTCATGTCAACGGTAAACGCACAAATGTTTTAGCATGGCGATATTACCGATTCTCCCCAGCAACGAACGCATGCGACGCTTTGTTGTTACGCTCTCGATTGCCTCGTCGTACGAGCACGTGATTAGAGCGACAAGCGAGAATTTTTGGCACTGTGGGTACGCAAACAATCGAATATATATATATATATATATATATATATATATATATATATATATATATATATATATATACATATATATCGTTTCTCACTCGGAGTACACGATTCGATCATTCTACAATCAATTTCAGTGAGGAATCAGAGACCCACACATGCTTTACGGTATACATGTAAGACAGCGAGAGATTGCTGTGACTTTCCCTCTCTGTTTGCTTCAAAGCTTAAACTTGTTTTCCCGTTATGAATCTTAGTCTACGAGAAAACATAGGAAGTTGCTGAATCGAAGCCGCATTCTACATTTAATATTCGGGCTCCATTCGAAAACATCAATTATCGTACGCCTATATTTGAAGCACCCAAACGAGCTATACAAGCAAGAGAAGTCGAAGATTCGCAGTCACCGAAGAAAATTCGAAACAAAAAGAACAAGCTTTATCACGAAACGAGACAAGCGCGGGCGCATGCTCGGTAGCTGGGGAACATGTTGGGACCCAGCAGGCAGAGCTTGTCTGCCGGGTCCACCATCAGGCACTCGAAACGTCCATTCTTGTTCGCGGCAGAGTACACCGGGTAGTTCACCTGCGACAGTAGATGAGAGACCGACACCTTCGATATTTTTGTAATGAAAGGTCTAATAGCCCAGGATTGCAGGAAAGGTCGTGAAAGTCCAGATCTAGAAGCTCCCAGCACGAGTAACGTAAGATATTTGAGGCAAAGTAAAGTACTTTCTGTAGTAGTCTACCAGTAGCACATCAATGCCTCCAAAAGAGTCCCATGTTTTGGACACTTATAGTATCTTATACACACGCTTTGTTGAATGAAAGTCGGAACAAACGTTTACAGAAGAAACCTGCGCTTATCAGTTCATTACTTCCATATTCTGGAAAGGTTACGAGATGGTGTTATGCAAGGGACGGAACAAAATATCTGGGAATTATGTATACCACACGCCCGACTCGTCACTTTATTCTGGAAAAGACAATTGGCAATGACCAAATGAGATTTATTTTCTTCATGCATAACAGTGGAGGTTCACCAGAGGGTATACCCTCCCCACTGCTTGCACAAACGCAGTCGATCTTAAACTTCTCTTCCGAAACGTCCCGGGCCTTTCGACCGGAAGCCCCGAGGATGTACTTCATTAGGGTACTTGCAAAACCTATGCACGACGTTCAACTTCATTTCTATAAAAGTGCTACTATGAGTTTCTCGCACAACAAACTTTGCAAGCAGAAGAAGACATAGCTGAGAGAAGCCTCGAAAGACGTACCTGGTACTCTCCGCATCGCTGGCCGACGGGGTACTCCCGGCAGGCGGGCGCGTCGTGCTGCACGCAGTCGAGCAGGCACTGCTGCATGCTCTGGAAAAGGCGCAGCCGCACGTTGACGCAGCTGCCCTCCGGGAAGCCCCACTCGACGCAGCTGCCGTTGGCCGGATAGAACCAGCTCCGCTTCACGTGCTCCCGCCGGCACGGCACCAGGCGCACCGGCTCCCGGCACTCGGCACGCGCGCCTTGGCCCTGGTCAGAGGTCATACGTTGCCGTTTCTCCATACAACACACAAAAAGCGAAGGTTCACGTAACATCTCGGCTGCGAATCAGCGTGTTTCGCAATACTTTTAACATTTTTTTAAATTTATGCAAATCTGCAAGCAAGTCACGTAATAGGTGTCTTATGGAAATTTTGTTTGACAAAAAAAAAGATAGCCGTACCTAGATAAAAGAAAGTTCGCGAGGTAACAAACTTTTTTTTTTTTCATTTCCGTTTCTCACTTTCATTGAAATGCATGTATTTTTGCATCGCTTCTACGAAGCAAGTTTTGTATCGCAGTTTTAGTGAACCGAATTTTTCGAGAGCACGGAGAAATGGCAAATTTTGACAGGTGTTCTTTCAATAAAATAACTACAAGAAACAGTGCACGCGCGAATACGAGACATGATGGTTCGTCATAACAGACCAGGTGTGACCAGCATTTAAGTGCAGGATAGTAGCCACGTCTGTCTTAATTGACAGGCTTGGCCGCCACGACAGACACGCCAGAGGAGTTTAGCTGTGGCTGCTGCAGCACACCGCTGTCGCAACATACGCGGACAAAGTATACCAACTAAAGGGTCTGAAAAATAACTCTATAACTGACAATATATCATACCGTTCCAACCATAGGCGTGCTCAGGGTTACCCTTTTTTTTTTGGGGGGGGGGGGGGGGAGTCTTACCACAGCCCTCCCCCCACATCCACCCCCCGTTGTTCGAGTTCGAAAGAAAAGCTTCACAGCGAATGCAAAAATGAAAACGAAGCGATGACGTGCTTTCCACAACGGCCTGCCCTCGGTCCCTGGCTTTGCGGGGGTAAAAATGCGAAGTAAATAGCTCTTCGAATGCATCATCAGTGGTCCTTGTCCGTTATTATTGTAAAGAACCTGCATGGCCATAATCTTGCACATTATCTTCAAGAATCGCAAAAGCTCACTAAAAACAGCGACACAAAGGAGACACACAAAGATACACACACTAGCGGTTTTACCGTTAAAGATGATTACCAACGTGCCCAGATTGACACCTTGGTGAACTTGCACTTTGAATAATGACGGGACAGCTCCTACTAAGTAAAGTTATAGGGTAGACTTGGCGCCCCCCTCAGCTGATTAGGAGGGGGGCACACCCTCCCCCTGCTTCCCTTCTGTACACGCCTACGGTTCCAACACAAAGCCAGACCCGGCGTTCTAAGCTGTACATATCCTCACCTGGCAGGCGGCGCGGCAGTGGCCCAGAGAGCGGAAGCGGTTGGTGCCTTCCAGGCACCCAGGCGGCGGCACACTAACCGGCGTCAAGCAGTGCCGGCCGTCGAAGAAGAAGGCCGGCCACCGACTCGCGTTCGCGGGGCACAGCGTCATCTGGACGGGCTCCAGGCACCGGGGCTCCATTTGCCGCTGCGCAAGCGCAGTTACCAGCTATACAGCTAGCCTATCACATTGCACAGGTACGTTTAAATGCAAAAAAAAAAAAGGCACGCATCATTGCAAAGGGGTGCTCCTCAGACCAAGTGCGCATTTGAGAAAGGATTCAGAATGGTCAATCAAGTGAATTGTGATCTGCAATTGCCATACGAAGTTATTGCTCTGGACTCATGTGTGCTTCAGGCTGAGAGGAAAACCATAGAAAGATTCAGTAACCTGACTGTTGTAAATAAGTTAAATGTCAACTGTTGTACATAAGTTAGATGTTTTCAATGTGTCCGAAATGCTAAGCTAGCACGTCGTTGAATGATTGTAAAACTCGGTCCCCTGCCTGTACATTTATGTGTGTTATAGTTGCATGAATCCGCACTAACATTCTGCTAAGGATTCAAATGCTTGTAACGTGTTTTGTTTGACCATATTGTCACGTGGTCGTGACGTCGTCGAAGGCAGCAGTCAGCACGTCAGAGATGAAACTCTTTATTTGGCCGAACTTGTGGCCGGGAAACTGAAAGACAAACTACAGCAATACACTGATAGCGGCGAACAGAGCGTCGACCGTCGATCAACTAACAAGCGGTCAAGCGTGTCGGCTTTTATACAGGCGATATCGAACTTTCCAGCGATATCGCTGGTGGCGGCGTTATCTCCCGACAAAGCTGGAACATTCGCGTGCGGCGCGCAATCATAACAAAAAGATCTACTACAATCACGAAGGACCGTAGGAGAGGAGAAAGAGGGGGAAGCGTAGGAGAGGAGAGGGCGATACATATCACGTTCTGTACGGGAGATCCGTTTACGCCGGACAACGAAGACGTGACAAGGTTAGACTGAGAGGAGCTACGCCCCTAAAAATATAGGCTCCACCCTTGCAGAACCGTGTTATGCACTCCCTTCACCTCTGCAAAAGAGTCGTGCCAGCTACTTTCTGCTCGAAGCGGAAGAACTTTCTCACGGCTAATGTAAATACTAGGCATATTGGAAAATAAAAGTTCGTCGTTCGTGTCTGATATACATCTTTTTTCTGAGCCTGATCTCAAGATGCCCGGACAACCTGCCGAGACGTTCAAGTTCTCGACCTAAAAACCAACGACACAAACGTATACATACCGGTATAAGCATATTGCTACGCGCCCTTATTTCGATGTATTCGCATATCTTTGATATTCGGGTTTCACACAATCAACAGCTGTCGTCACAGGTCACGCCGCAATGTTTGAGAAGCTTCGTGATTGTTTGAGATTTTCTGTTAAGGTTACGCGCAGGACGCGAATAGTCAAGCTGATTCGGGAGATTACGCGAGCGCCAGTGCATGATAACGCTGGAAGATTCGATCACTGATGTATCAAACACGACGCGTTCTGCTAGTGATCAGATTACCGACGGCCGACGACTGTGGTCACCGTTATCAGTGTACAGCGTACATTACTTGTATTCTGAATTCTTCATTTTCTGGGCACAAGGTCGCCCAGTAAAGCGTTTTCGTCTGTATCAGCTTGTGTTCTGCGTACTTCACCATCACGACCACGTGACAATATGACAGAATCAACTGTCCTAAGCACGCAAAAGCGCTTGATATCACGAAAATCAGAGAACTTGATTACAGAGAGCAGCAAATTATCTTTAAGTGGGGACAGTGATGGCTGTGAGCGGTGCTTAATATTTATTGGGTTGCGACAGGCTAAAGTTTCAGAGGAGTGAAAGGAAGGGGGGAGGGGGGAGAGGGGGTTTCTCTATTGAGCTCTCGATCTCTGCAGTTTATTGGAAGAAGTTCGGGGGGGGGGGGGGGGCGGGGGGTTCCAACAAGCCCGCACCGAAATCTACAATCTACAGTCCATTCAGTGGACTCTTGCAGAATACCACCCCTGACGTTAGAAACCCAAGTCCAATATTTGAAGACGAGATTGAGACCAACCGTGTCGTTGCCGCCGAGGCTGCTGTCGTCCTCGCCGGCCGCATACTGCGTGAAGGCGGCGATGTCTACGGGCTCGCCACTCTCCGCGACAGCGGCTGGCAGCACGGCTGCACGGCGCGGCAAAGGCGGCGCCGACTCGACAGGTGGTGCCCGCTCTATTGCCGGATCCGCATGTGCCGGCGCGGCGGCGACGGACGCCGGCATCGACAGGTAATCCTCCTCCTGCGACCCTGTACTTGCCGTCTCGGCCGTGAACGCCGGCGCCCCGTAAATGTGGACCAGGTTCAGCGCCAACGCGCATACCAGCACAGCCACGGCAGAGACCAAGAAGATGATAACCTGCCCACCGAACCACAGATACTCGTGCTTTAGCGTCACCGAGAGCAATTCATCAAGTAGTAGTCGCGGTGTAGTGTAGTCGTACACTGCTAGTTATACGTATATACGGTAGCATTGGTGGCGAGATTCTAAATCAAGTATGCACTAATATAGTCGCTGTATAGTATCCCTCACGTAAGTGCTAAGTTCGCGTATTTGTCAAGACCATTACGTCGAGCATTACCGCAGGAGGCCGCTGCGGTTCAGTCGAGCTTAAAGCCCCTCTACCTCTCACATGCGGTAACGCGCATCTGCTCTTCAATCGTCCCGACCGCGACAGGCCACGCGGTATTCCACTCAGACACTAAGGTAGAACCGTATACGAACTAGCTTGTGCTCTGGTAAAATTAAATGTTGATATTAACAGCGGAGTTGTTTAAGCCGGGCATAATGTGTCTGCTGAATACGAAAACTATCATCATCATGAACCGGCACGTGCTCTCTTTGTCCTCTTCTTCTTCTGCTTCGCTCCTAGAACACGTGCGCCGATTTGGGCGGCGGCGACGGGTGGAAAGTGAGTCTTGTATACGATATTACAGCAAGGGGTGGGAAAGGGAAGTGAGGTTGACTAGGAGGGAAAGGAGGAGGGCAACGCCACCAGCTCCGCCGCTTCTTGTCATAACAGCGAAAGCTGTTACGAGACCACAACAACGGCCGTTTTTGCCGTCGTAGTTGTCCGCTGCTGGTGTCCGTAACCGCTATCGCACGAAATGGGAAAAAAAAACGAAATAAGAAAATACCCGGGATGGAACGGTGTTCGAACCTGGGCCCTCTGAGTGGGAGCCCAGTGTTCTACAACAAAGCCATGCCGGTGCTTGAAGCTCCTTTACAAAAAGGCCCTATACAGGCTTCATGTCGGTAAGGAACCAAATTAACATATGTGATATAACGTCGTAGAAGAGTAAAATAACCAGGCGTCACACAACGCGAATTCTGTAACCAGGCGTCACATAATGCGAATTTTGCAACGAGTGGGTTGTTGAATGCTTCCAACCCATTATAAAGGGCTCTGCCATAAGTCTTTATCGTCATCAGGCACATCAACAAAGTGTACATAATGCCTTACAGGTATTTAGCGGTATACCACGGTTCTCCGCAGAATGACGAAAAATGGCATAGTGGCTGCTTCCCTACTTCCCAAAAATTATAGTGATTTATAGCGTAGTGGGTACCTCGCAAGTGTACTTGCATGGTTGCCGAGGAAGCCCATAAGGCCCCTATGATCCATTTCCTCAGGGTCTCAATAAAGTTATTTCTGTTTATCTCTCTCTATCTCACGTTAACATGAGTTATATAGCGTAGCGGGAGAGTGAAATAACGACCGGACGTCACACAATGCGAATTACGTAACTATAGTGCATCGTTTAAAGCTTCCAACCCATTCCAAAGGGCTCGGCCATAATTCTTCATCGTCACCAGCCGTCGCATCAACAAAGTGCACATAATGCCTTACAGATGTGTAGCTGGTACCTGGCTTTTCCGTAGAATGACGAATAATGGCCTTAGTGGGTGCTTCCGAACTTCACAAAAAGTATGATTTATGGCGTAGTGGATAGCTTGCGAGTGTACTTGTATTAGTAGCCTCAGGAGAGTTTACAACGGGCTCTAGAAGCACCGCTGTTCCAGCTTTCGCTGTGACTGTGTTGCGCTTTCCGCGCAGGCCTGGCGTTTTTTTTTTTTTTATTAGTCATTTAAAACAGTTTCGCCTCAAGGGCGAAGCAATGAATGCGAGAGCAACAAATTGCAACGTTATACGAAGTAAGGCTAGCAGCCAGCTCTTTTGGATCCGATCTCGCGTAACTCTACAAAACGCTGGTCTACAGGGACACGGCCGCTCCAGGGAGCGAAGTGGTTTTCGTGCTTTCTGTCGTCTCAACGCGAATTAAGCCGGCCGTTCGCTGCTGTCTGTCGAAATAGCGCGGACGCCAGCGCTAGCGACAGCGCCCGTATGATCAAAGTTCGCAGTTGCTGCTCGAGCGACACAGTCCTCCCTCTCCTCCCCTTCCCCGGCTTCCTTCATGATTCTTCGCCCGACGAAATACGGGCGGGGCGTCTCCTCTCTGCTTGAAGAGCAATCGACGTCCGGCCTCGCACGCGGGTGATGCGCCCTCCGTGCGACGGCGATGGCTGGCTTCTTTCATCTCTGCTTCAGCCGCGTTCGTCGCCAAACGTACGATGCGCGGGGTGATGTTATCGATTTGGCCTTTATACGGAAAATGACGGCGACGGCAACACCCGTCGAGACTGTCCACATAATTGCTATCGCAATAAAATATCACTAATGGCATCTTCGACAAATCTCACCGAGGCGCCCTGGTGCGCTGTTTCGGCCAATCATTGTGGCGCATTGGCGTCCCGGTACGCACCGGTGCGATTTTTCGAAGATGGCGTAAGAAATTGAGCACGTCACGAAAACGTGTTGCTGCAGTTTCGTGATACCACGCAGATAGTATACTGATGTGTGCACGCTACTGCCATGCTGGCAAAAACAGTTCAATCATTCGAGCCTTCAGCACTCGATTGGACAAGATGGGGAGAACGCGTCGGCGACAGTCGTGTTCTTTCCCTCCTGCCACTCGCACCGGTCCACTAAACGTGAAGGGAACACACGGGCGCCAAACACTAAAGATCGTACACAAAATGCCAAGTGCATGCGGCAAGCCGCAAGACGAAGCATGTCGCGAAACTGAGAATGCGGCAAAAAAAAAAAAGCGAGCACCATGCTGCTCAAATGGAAAATCATAAACTAAATTCAAGAGGAACTTTCTGGACATGCATTTGGGATTTAGTTGCAGGGCATGTGATTGGCTATGGTACGTCACACCGCAGGAACTCTGGGATACGATCTGGGATACCGAGCACATGGCAGCAGACGACACCGAGTCAAGCTGTGCGACTCTTCGATTTCCCGTCAACGCCGTACGTCGCAATGGCGATATTTGACTGCCGCACGAGAAGCAAGTGTAAACCAAATAAAAGAAGGGACCAGACGCGGGGACATGCTGTTTGCCAAAGGTGATCCCAAACCCGTGCGACCGCAAGAAAGAGCTGTCCGAGAAGCGCAGCACGTGGCTTATGCGCGCATAAGCAGGAAGGACCTCAATACATTGAACAACGTTCATGTGTGCGGGCGTCACTTCGTAACAGGCAAGTTATGTTTCCGGCAAGATAGGCGAAGCTGTTTCACCCATTACATGCGACACCGTGGACTCGGACACTGCAGGACACGGAGGATCCGAGTTCCCCAGTCAACACTGCTTCGCTGCAGGCTGCATAATATCCTCAAATTTCTCCTTCGGCATAAGCGCAAGGCAAACGATAAAAACACGCGCACTAGGCCAAACGATCCGCCGTACGAACGTAAACACGGCGCGGTCACTGAGACGTATATGTCCTCCGTTGGCTCGGTGATGACGGACGGAAGACAGGAACTGACGTCACTTGCAAGTTATGATGTATAACTCACAGGGTCCCTTACGCATTCGCGTAATACTACTCGAATGCGGAAGTCATCACCACTGCTTCTTTTCTTTCCCGGTCGATGTATCGATCGTCCCCTCTTCTGCAAATAATATCTGAGGTTTAACGTCCCAAAACCACGATATGATTATGAGGGACGCCGGAAATTTCGACCACCTGGGGTTCTTTAACGTGCACCTAAATCTAAGTACACCCTCAAACATTTTCGTCTCCATCGAAAATGCAGCAGCCGCGGCCGGGAATCGATCCCGCGACCTTCGGATTCCCCTCTTCTGCACTTAACGTGGTTTTGCACTGCCTCCAGGATCGGAGGCATTGCAAGTTTTCTGCACCTCGCCTGATTTTGCACTGCCTCCGTGATCGGCCCACCTTTGACCGAGCGACGATGTCGTGCGATGACGTCGTCATTTGACGTCACGTTATGTAACGTCATAATGACATCTTGATTACGTCACAAATTTTGGTGCGCCATGACGACGTCACTGGCAACGTCATCACGTGATGATGTTTTGAACCACTCGTAGCGATGGTCAATTTTCGCATTTGATGAGGTATCTAAGGTTTCGCCTTTAAAGGATGCGGTAACAGCTGTAAAAGCTGGAGCGAATGCCTTCGCGATTCTCACCTTCTTGTTTATCAGGTGGAAGCCGACGGCCGACGTGGTGGGCGAGCTTTCCATTCGGACGCGCCTGGGGGAGTCCTCCTTCGAGATCAGATGCTGCTGCTCCATGACGCGATATCACTTGTCGACTGTTCGCGACGCGTCCACTGCGCAGGAAGGCTACAGAATCAAACCGCAGCAACGGCTAGCCGACTCGAGGAATGCGCGCTCGTGCTTCGACCATCGAACAGCTCGCGCCGGCGTGTGCAAGCTCGCGACCGTGTTTCTTCGTCTTTTCGACGTAAAAGCACGCAAGTCTAACTTGAAAACCGCGAATATATAGTGTGAAAAACTGCGCAATTCAATTGTTTCGTAGGTGTTTTCTATACCGTGTTTTTCCAGCTACAAAGCAGCAAGACTGAGTAAGTTAGCAACGTGATTGGTCGTTACAGCCGAGGTTTTCATAAACAGAAAGAAATGACATTGCAGCGGAATATTCTAATAATATGGCGGTGCGCTTCGGAACTATACAACGCCTAATATTGGCGAACATTATGCAGTGTGTTACTTATAAATGCAGTCGACTTCCGTAATCATGACAATAAAGAGACACTAAAGTGAAACGATGAATCGGTTTAGATTGATAGGTTGTACTCTGAGAACTGTAATGTCATTGATTTTACCATCATAGGTTTATTAATAGAGGATGAAGTGGAAATCAAAGTATCATACCATTGTGGAATAGTGCAAGAAACACACAGGGACACAGGCAAGAGACACGATACAGGCGCTAACTTTCAATTGACGTTTATTTTTTCGGAAACACACATATATGCATACAAACAATTGGTCATGCGCAATGACTCCGTCCAACAGCAAAACATAATCAAAATTTCACTTTACCCAGTCACAGCCCTGAGGCCAGCAAATCTAGTTCTTTATCCGACAGGAAAAAAGATGGGTGGCTTACGCACTTATCTTCCAACCGTGCAATGAAAAAAGCTTCGGCTACTCTAGCTGTTAGATCGCCGTGCTGAAATAATATGTTTGTGTCATCAAAACTCGGGGTACATTTGCATTCTGCGCAGTGAAGGGACAGGTGGCTACTTGGCCTGCATTTCAAGGAAGAGTGGTGTTTGGACGAAGTCGAACGTTTACGCAACGTCCAGATTGTCCGACATTCGTGCGACCACATGACATTGGTCATTGGTAAACAACACCCCTCTTGTTGCATTCTACAAACTTCAAGGTATAGCGCATGTCACATCACTTCCTTTGTTGTACATACGCTCAACCGCGGGGACACACACGGCTAAGTTTGCTTTTGGCGGAACATATTACTTTCACATTGTATTTTCTGCCAATCCTTTTTAGGCGATGTGAGCGGCTATGGACATATGGAATGACAGCCATTTCCATCTCTTCTGGTTCGCATGCTTTTTTTTTTTTCATTCAGTTGGTGATTTAAAATATTTCACTGCTCTCTCGCACGTTGCCAGCAATGACGAGGACGGGAAACCTGCTTGCGTCAATCGAGCAACCTGGCCTTCAACACTCTGCATCATCACGTGATGGCACGTCTTCGACAAAAAAATTCACCGCCATATCCACGAAGTGAATGATGTTAAAGGAGCTTGCTCAGAGATGATCGGGTAACCCGCGAATGCTCCGTGCACATTTCTCTACCATCATATATAGACGTGACAACGTTGTTATACATACATTACATCCACAATGTTTTTTTTAATTTACGGTTGCATGCACTATATACATTTTGATGAAGTATATATACATTTGGATGAACTATAAACATTATATATAGACAAGAGATGTTGTTTTACCAAGTTCAAGAAGGGTGTCCCTCGGTGAGTTCGGGGACTGGTTTCCCTTTAAAGATGATTGCTTTATGATGGTTGAACTATATGCATTACATATACACAAGAGATGTTCTTTTACAAAGTACAAGAAGGGCGTCCCTCGATGAGCTTGGGGACTCGTTTCCCTTTTAATATGATTGCTTTATGATCAGTAAAGTATGTTGCCAAGGGGTCATCGATGATGGGACGCAATGGAAAGTTCGAGAAGGCAACATCGATACAAGTGCCCCCTGATGGTGGTGGGACGTTTGCAGTCGTACGATACGCATCGGAGAGTGTAACGTGACATCATGTGTTGGCTGGTAATTGGCAAGGCGAGATCTTCCCGAGCTGCTGCTGCGTTGCGAGCCTGTCGCGCTGCTGCCGTTCATGCTGCGGAGCGGCAACGAAGAGTGTTCACTTAGTGAGCTCCCGGCGAAGAGAAAGGAAGCCAGCGAAACGAGCGGTGCGGCCAGCGAGCAGTCATTTAACTAGCGCTTGCGCCGAGCGTGGTGTGTGATGGATGGATGGATGGATGTATACGGCTGTGCCCTTTAGATCGGGCGGCGGCTCACGCCACCTAGCCATAAAGTTAAGTACTATCACTATGTATTGAAGGATTGCAATTCACTCGTGCCTTGATTGTAGCCACCAATCGGTTAGCCTCCTCCTGGTTATTTCTACTCGTTTAAAGTCTATTT